>NC_091460.1:116453702-116753702 GCF_027789765.1 Dendropsophus ebraccatus
CTCTGTAGATAGCTTCCTCCTATATAGCATAGCCCCCCTCTGTAGATAGCTTCCTCCTATATATAGAATAGCCCCCCTCTGTACATAGCTTCCTCATATATATAGAATAGCCCCCCTCTGTACATAGCTTCCTCCTATATAGCATAACCCCCTCTCTGTAGCATTGCCTCCTATATAGCATAGTCCCCTCTCTGTAGCTTCCTCCCCTCCATGGAGAATAGGCAGCCCCCATGGGAAAAACAAAACAATAAAAGTAAACTCACCTGTCACATCGCTCCCCAGCAGTGTCTCTCTCCTCCCAGAGCGATGCCAGTGTCCTCTTCTCTCCCGGCCTCTGCTCCTCACTCTTCCGCCGCGGCTGGTGTCCAGAAAGGGACGTCAGCTAGGCGAGAGGACGCTGTGGCAGACGTGCCTACGTGCAGCACGTCTGCTGCTAAAGAAGAATATTTTAAAGGGGCAGAGTGACCCGAAATAGATATGGTGGCCACGACCATTCAGTGCGCAGGGGGGGTGGCTTTATTATAAAAGGTGAGCGACGGCATTATTATAATGAGGGCAATCTTGCTGGGCCCCCCCCCCACCAGGAGCACAGGGCCCTGGGTGGTTGCACAGATTGCCCTCATTATCATGCGTCTATGGATGGGAGTTATGAAGCTATGAAGATTACTTATTTTTATTATTGACCAAAGAGGAAGCCTGATCATCTTCACTCTACTAGCTACTGTTGTATGTTGAGGGATAATTGTTTGAAGTGCCCTTAGTCATTTCTGGGATCCCAAACGTTGTGGCTTACGGCCCGGCTCAGATAACCCTAAAAGACTCTCATCCCACTGGATAGTGGTTCACTGCCAACATAAAAGCGCTACTCTATATAAACCAAAAATCTCCATTATAACAACAGGGACCTATCTCTGGCAATCGGCCATATTGATAGATATTCAGTATAAGGAAACTGTTCAAGTTATATGCTTCTTATGCAAGTAAAGTCACTGTTACACCTCACTGCCTTGACTCCCTGTTGTCTGATTTTCTCTGCACCTCATCACCACCAAGGGCTTCTCCATTATCACCTCAGGCAGCAGTTATAGAGAAGCCCCTGGGAGAACTACAAGTACCATAATCTCCAAGGTGCAGTCCCTCTCTTTAACCTCTGTGGCAGTATTTACCTCAGGAAGAGGGAGAGACCACTCAGCCTGTGGCAGAATATTTCTTCATTTATTCAGCATAACTTCTCTCCTCCCCTCACTCCAAACTGCTACACCAGCAGCTGTACATGCTCCTGTACATGACCCTGTGCACTTCTGCAAATAAGTAAACTAACTGTTCTTATGGCCTGTCCACCAGCACAGAGTGAAATGCAAAAGCATGAGCAGCACAATAGGACACTAAACAGGCCGCTGAAGCAGCAAAATTAAAATAAAAAAGACATACATAATGCAAGTATTTTTTTTGTCATGACAGATCCAGGTACCAGGTGCCATGTTTCTAATTTTCATTTGAAGACGAGTGGTAAGATATTGAGCCAAAGGTAGATGGTAATATATTGTACGGGCACGCCCGTCTTAGTGCTTATAGAGGCAAGCAGAAAGTATACTGCAGTGCCTTAAAAAACTTCAACAATAACGACTGTCTGCTAGCCATTGTCCAGGGAGCCCCTCCCACAGCTTCCCGCGTGCGCCCCCGGCATTTACCTGCTCGCTGTCAGTGCATGTAATATCGGCGGCAGTAAGTGGGGAACAAGGAGCAAGCGAGCGCTAACCTGACAGGTCACCACTCATTTGTTCCTTCTGATCGGCCTGTGTAATAGGGGTGTGTTGTCCCACCACAGGTGTTGTAGTGTATGCACCCTAGTAAGTCATTTACTCAGGTTAAAGTGGGAGATGAAGTACCTTAGTTTCCCTAGATTTCACTATTGTTGTTTGTACTTCTATGCACAGCTAAAGTCAATAGGTTAACTGTTTTATGTCATGTGTTCGTGTGCTGACCACTCATGGGTAGTCTTTCTCTCTGTCGTGTCTGTCTTCTCCTGGACACGCACTCAGCCCTGTAGGAGGAGTTAGCTCCGTGTGGGAGGAAATACGAGGTGTTAATTGTTGGAGGTCCAAGGAGACAGGTGTGGGAGAGACTAGCGCTGAGTGAGATTTCCGTTAAACCAACAGTTACCACAGTTATGAAGTGCTAAGTTCTAAGTAGGGGAGAGAAGCCACTTAGGATCACTCTAGCCCATACCAGGATCTCGTGCAGGGCGTGCAGGGTGATCTCCTGAAAGTAAAAGGAATCGACCCCAGTAGGACAAAGCTACCAGAAGTAAAGGTCTACATATCCTACTGCGCAGTGGAAGACAACCGGGTAATCTTGGAAGTTTGCGACACCTAGATAAAAGATGATTTGGGCTCATGCTACCCACCTAGAACAGGTTCTACGCTACTAGGGGGCAGAAGGCGTTCAGTCTAAATGTGAGCCACTTAGGATCACTTTAGCCCATACCAGGATCTCGTGCAGGGCGATCTTCTGAAAGTAAAAAAAGGAATCGACCCCAGTAGGACAAAGCTACCAGAAGTAAAGGTCAGGGGTGGTGATCCCTACCTATTGGGAGGTATTGATCAAGGTAATGAATATTGCCTGTGGCAGAATATCTATATTTCCCCAATAGTTAAAACGTAACTTTTATTAGAAGTAACTTAAGACAAATCACCAGTGTGTAACATATATTTACAGTGCTCAAATAAAATAGGTGTGCAACTGCTATCTTCCTCGAGAGTATCGCGTAGTGCTAATAGGACTGAGCTGTTGTACTTGCAATGGTTACCCTAGTATTGTTCTGAGGTTAACTTCACCATCAAGTGGTACAATTTATATTGTTAATATGTCATATTGTAGATCGGCTTGCACGTGCCGATATCTACTCGGGTTGCAAGTGATTTGTAGTTGGTGTATTTGTTGCTTGCGGTAACTCCGCTATAGCGATTGTTTGTGATACACCACGCTGAACTCGCATTGATTATCCGGCATTCCATCCGGTATGTCTTGAAATGCGAGTGAACGGTCTTAACAAGTGTGTAGGGTCTCTGCGGTATCTCCGCAACTATGAGACTGGTATCATGCTTGTATATACCGTTCGTGTGTACAGTAGGTATTTCCAGGTATGCTAACACCAGATCCGGGGGCGATCGTTGCGTGCGTTATGAGCACTAGTATAGGACAACTGTCCTGATTACTAGGCTCGATCGCCCCTTGGTGATTAGCCCTGGTCTCTACCTATGTACTGTCATAAGTTCAGTCTATTAGGTAATAATGTCAACAGAGTTTGTAAGCGTGCAATCACCTAATCTAAAAATGCCATGCCGTTCCTCCTGACTAGTTTCGTCAGATCCCTGACGTTATCAAAGTACATTTGCAATGGCGGGCGGCCGGACAGTAGGTCTTTTTAAGCCTTCCTCTCATGTCGTCACCCGTGGTCAAATGACGGACAGCCAATAAACTGGTGTGAATAGGTTTAGTTACATGATTGATGCGATGGCCAGCGTTATCATTGGTTGGTTGTGGATATGGTTAAAAAATGACAGTGGCGGGTATCTTTCTTTTGGTACCGCCTATAGTCCGTTGGTGTTAATACGCATGTGTTAGGACTTAGTCTTTGTAGGAGTTGTAGGTTCTGCGCATGATCCTCCACTTAGACTCTGTGGTAGAGTTCCGGAGTTGATACGCTGGTGCTAGGACGCATTGCGCATGTGTTGGGACTTAGCTTTTTCCTGATCGTCGGTATTGCGCATGATCGTACACTTAGATTCTGCGATAGGGGTTGGGGTTGTGCGCCGGTGCCGGGACTTAGTCTCCAGGCTAAAACAAATATACTACAAGGGACCACTCTTACCTCAAAAGGAGGATGAATGAAGTCCTAACACATACTTACCACTATAGATGACTCTTTCAACTCTTCTTCTAAGTCAGCAATCATGCCCAGTAAACACTATTAATCCGCAACAGAATCAAAGTACGGAGTTATGCGCACTACCGCTGTTTAGCCTGGAGACTAAGTCCCAGCACCGGCGCACAACCCCAACCCCTATCGCAGAATCTAAGTGTACGATCATGCGCAATACCGACGATCAGGAAAAAGCTAAGTCCCAACACATGCGCAATGCGTCCTAGCACCGGCGTATCAACTCCGGAACTCTACCACAGAGTCTAAGTGGAGGATCATGCGCAGAACCTACAACTCCTACAAAGACTAAGTCCTAACACATGCGTATTAACACCAACGGACTATAGGCGGTACCAAAAGAAAGATACCCGCCACTGTCATTTTTGAACCACATCCACAACCAACCAATGATAACGCTGGCCATCGCATCAATCATGTAACTAAACCTATTCACACCAGTTTATTGGCTGTCCGTCATTTGACCACGGGTGATGCCATGAGAGGAAGGCTTAAAAAGACCTACTGTCCGGCCGCCCGCCATTGCCAATGTATTTGATCGCGTCAGGGATCTGACGAAACTAGTCAGGAGGAACGGCATGGCATTTTTAGATTAGGTGATTGCACGCTTACAAACTCTGTTGACATTATTACCTAATAGACTGAACTTATGACAGTACATAGGTAGAGACCAGGGCTAATCACCAAGGGGCGATCGAGCATAGTAATCAGGACAGTTGTCCTATACTAGTGCTCATAACGCACGCAACGATCGCACCCGGATCTGGTGTTAGCATACCTGGAAATACCTACTGTACACACGAACGGTATATACAAGCGTGATACGAGTCTCATAGTTGCGGAGATACCGCAGAGACCCTACACACTTGTTAAGACCGTTCACTCGCATTTCAAGACATACCGGATGGAATGCCGGATAATCAATGCGAGTTCAGCGTGGTGTATCACAAACAATCGCTATAGCGGAGTTACCGCAAGCAACAAATACACCAACTACAAATCACTTGCAACCCGAGTAGATATCGGCACGTGCAAGCCGATCTACACAAATTGTACCACTTGATGGTGAAGTTAACCTCAGAACAATACTAGGGTAACCATTGCAAGTACAACAGCTCAGAAGTAAAGGTCTACATATCCTACTGCGCAGTGCAAGACAACCGGGTAATCTTGGAAGTTTGCGACACCTAGATAACAGACGATTTGGGCTCATGCTACCCACCTAGAACAGGTTCTACGATACTAGGGGGCAGAAGGCTTTCAGTCTAAATGTGAGTACGAGTATAACTTATCTGCCTCTAGTTACACTTCAGTTCCGGCAGAGCATAAAATCTACAGTACCAACATCCCAGGTGGGTCTATTACCACTCTAGGTTGCTGTGACAAGTGCCCAAGGGACCCGCAACAACCCCAGAATTTACCGACCATTTGGGGACGTAAATCAGCCACAAAACAGGTACCAACATCACACCTGTGCACTATTACAGTGCTGGCGTCACGAAAAAACAACATCAACATCACTGCCAGAGTACTTATCACCATAGGGGCTTTACATACACCATTTTAAGGTGTGTTGGTATATACTATACAACAACCCTGATTGTATACTGTGTAAACTCTACTGAAAAGCTCAGCACAAGAATCTCAAATTTTATTTGATGCTTTTATTGAAATGGATATATTTTATGTATACAAAGTAGTGTCATATAAACCATGTGGTTAACATAAGGTTACAGAATGATAATCTACCATCTACCGACTGGTACACAATGCTCCAGTATAGCAAGGTTTGATGCTTTGTTTTCTGACCCCACTTGTCTATAGTCAATGATTTAGCTCATCTTCTTTTACCATATCTGTAGTCACGGTGCTTTCTATGTACTGACTGCTGTTTTCTGAGCTGTTATCTGAGGTTGTGGTGGACTCTGTAGAATGACTAGAGGTGTTGGAGTCACTTGAATTACTAGATTCATTGGAATTAGAATGACTCGCCTTAATAGATTTATCAGGTTCGTTGGATTGACTTGAGCTATCGTGACTCCCTGACTCACTTGAGGGCTTAAACTCCATAAGCCCATTGGTGTCCTCAGTGACTGGAGTAGTGAAAGCCCCATTTCCAACATTAGGCTCAGCAGATTCTAGAGAGTCACTTTCTTCATCTAAAACAATTGGCGTACTGACATCACTGATGGAGTCCACTGATTCAATATTGTAGCTAGAGTCATTTGAACTATTAGAGTCATTTGGCCCCATAGGGTGGTTAGATTCTGGGGAACCTGTGGGGTTGCTTGACTCATTCGAACTAGTGTGATCAGATTCGCTTGAGTCCGTGGGGTCAGTATTATTTATGATATTTGAGGCTATATCTTCTGCACTTTTGGCTGCAGAATCATTGAGATCTTGTGCGTCGTCCGTCTCAATCAAGTCTTCTTGTGAGTCCCATTCATAGGAAATGTCTGATGAATGGTAAGGAATATTGGGAGTGTCATCATAGTCAACGCTTCTTTTCTGTAATTGTTTAATAATTCTTCCTTTTTCCAGTTTGTTTTTCAACATGTCATTGGCATTGATTTTTCTTGATGTGTTATAATCATTTCGACCTGAATGAATGATTTTGTTTGGCCGAGGTTTCTTTCGACCAGTTTGCGTTTTTGGAAGTTTTTGTGTCAGGTGACTCAGATCTCTTCTACCTTGGATCTTTAGTATGGGACTCCTTCTGATCTCTATGCTCGAGGGTTCTTTTGTAACCCCTGACTCTTCCTTTTTTGCTTGTATCCCACTGACAGTGTCATTTAATGACTGCTGCATTGTGGGGTTCATTTTAGGTAAATGTGGCTGTAAAGCTATGCGATCAGATTCCTCTTGATCTCCATTATACTCTCTATTGTCATTCCTTCTCAGGTCTTCTTGAGATCTTGTGATCTTAAAAATAAATTTGTATATATTACTTATGGCAAAGGTAGACACAAAAGAATATAATATTTATCTAACATATTAAGAGGAATTTGTTCATGTTTCTAATAGAAAATAATCAGGTTCTTTCAGGCCTTTATTTCTATTTGTTAAGATAGTTACATAGTTAATAAGGTTGAAAAAAGACAAGAGTCCATCAAGTTCAACCTATAACCCTACTGTGTTTATCCAGAGGAAGGCAAAAACCCTCATGAAGCAGATGACAATCGCCCCGCCAAAGGGAAAAAAAATTCTCCCCGACTCCAAAATCGCAAAATCAGATAAAATCCCTGGATCAACATCGTATCACATGTAATCTATCTGTAAGATATAGGAAAATGTATTCTGTACATTGCCATTGTATCTGAACAAAATGACGTGATAGATGGGCACACACCTTATTAAAAGTCTATATTTCCCTGTTGTCAGGACAGGGAGGTAGGGTTAAGACACGACAGTGAGCCCTAAGGTTGAACCTACCCACTGAACCTACCTAATTGCCTCAAACAGCCCTAGGCAGCCGCGGACAACCACGAAGGTGGTCCCTGCTCTGGTATAAGTGTAAGGCTATGTTCACATTGCGTGAACATCCGGCCGTTCCGTGACCCCGGCCGGGTCACGGAATGGCCGGTCTTAGCCCGGATCATCCCAGCCTGTACTTAAGCCGGGTGATCTTTCCGGCCGCGGAGCTCTGATGCGTGCGCATCAGCGTGTGCCCGCATCGGAGCCTCCCATAGCACACAGTGAAGCGAGCGGCCGGAGCCGCTCGCTTCACTGTGTGAACTGACAAGTCTTTCTGCGGCCGGAATTCACTGAATTCCGGCCGCAGAAAACTGACATGTCATTTTTTTTTCGGCGCCGCATGGGATCCCGGCCGGAACGCATAAGATGTGTGTACGCTCCGGCCGGGATGCCATTGAAAGTAAGGCTATGTTACACATCGCAAAACTATGGCTTAGTTCTGCGGCGAGAACTACGGCCGTAGTTTTACGTAGTGTGAACATAGCCTAACACAGAACGAAACAAACAAACACAAAAGGAGAGTCAACAAGGTCAGAACCAAGCGGGCAACGGATAGTCAAAGGTCAGGCGGAGGCGCACAAGCCCTCTCATAGACAGGTTATGGCACGCCGTGTAATTCCGCCACATTTACTCAGTGTGAACATACAGTACTCTTAGGGAAATGTGGACACAAATCAACTTTGATATGGCAAAGAAAACATTTATTTCATTTGTTTACTTTTGATATTTTTACTTACCGGTGATGCAAGGGTTAAACCAAGGACATATCCATAAATGAGAAACGTTTTCATTCTTCAAACGGAAATCTAAAAAAAATTTACATCAATTACATTATATAAATTCACAAATAATTTTAATCAAGAGTTTGTTTTTTTTTTGCTTCTCTTTGATTCCATCCCCCTATATATTTTGGTTTTTTTTAAAGTATTTTAAAGGAATGTACACAAGAGGGGGTACTTCCGGTATTACATATTAATCTTTTCTGACTTCACATGCAGCTAGCTTCTTTTAGTGCCATCTATAAATAGCCACAAATTTATCCTTTAACTAGACGGATCTAGCCTGCTGATAGCTCCCTATTAAGCATAAAGAGCTGAGGATGAATGTATGTCTGTTATCTTCATCCTCTGCACCATTCCTCTGCTGTTAGCTGCCGGGTAAGCTGTAAGGGGTACTGGGGGGTGCGTCTACCACCCTTCGAGCACCAATTCGGCCAGCCCCTTCTATAGATAATCATGGGGGGCAGATCATAGAGCTGGGACAGGGCTATGGGGTGATATCAATGGTGGTGGCCAGGCTGAATTGGTGCTACAGGGATGGTAGCCCTGCCCCCAGTGCTCCTAATGGCTTACCAGGCAGAGGATTTCAGAATAAACAGCAAGAGAACAGCACCGAGGATGAAGGTAACAGACATACCTTAATCCTCAGCATCTGTCTTACCTGCTGATATTTCACCTTTGAGGCAGCACTCGGGAGTCCTGAAAAACATAGTGCTATTGAGTATAGGGCTGCTGAGCTGGTACTGGCAATATTTTTTCTGGCAATGAAGATACTATTGACCTGGTCGCTATTGTCACCTGCTTGACAAAATCCTGAGTATTTCCCCTGGACTCTATAGTGCCTCATATGTTTCTTCTTTATGGAATCAGAGATGATTCTGATAATTACGCCAGTTATATAAAACATCAAAGATCTGGTCAATGGTACATGGTGTACATGGTAAAGTTGAACTTTTGACACCTTAAGAACTAGTACAAAGAAGCCTGTAATTACTGGGGCTATACTTGGAAATACACAACAACTATGTGTGTGGTACTGTTGGGACTATGGTAGGGCAGTGCCACCAATTACACAACCACTTGGCATGATCATAAAGAGATTACAGCTGACAAGTCAAATTCTAGTTCAAAGGTAAAACATATAAATATTAAAGTGAAGTTGTCATTTCAGAGAAGATTTGACGTGTCATAGAAAAGGGAAAAGAAGTGCTCATCTAAGCTCTGTTTCTCTTTGCTGTCTCCACATTACTAAATATCGGCACCATAGAAAGTATTTGCGCCAAGACAGCAGAGAGAAAATGCAGTAGTTGGCTCATGTAACATCAATCCAAAAAGTTCCACATCATTTCTTTGTAGTTTCAAATTTTATTGTGCACCCAATAGAACAAGGCTATGTTCACACATAGTATTTCCGTAAGTCTTTTTTTTAACCGAAACCAGGAGTGGATTGAAAACACAAAAGCTGTGCAAATCTTTCCATTATAATTTTTCTACTCTTGATTTTGCTTAAAAAATATCATAATGATCCCATAAGCTGATGTCCCGGTGTCTGCACCCTCTCCTCTGCCCCCTGCCGCTGTTACAATCTTGTGACAGCCGCAAGTGAGAGAGGGGAGAGGCCAGAGCTCCCTCCCCTGAGGCTTCCGTAGCCAGGAAACCGGAAGCCTGAGCCCCAATGGACAGCAGACAGAGAATTCTCCCTCTGTAGAGAGAGAATTCTCTGTCAGAAGCCCTATAGATGCTGCGGTCGTGCTGACCACAGTATCTATAGGGTTAACTCTCAGCACTGGAGCCGCACTCACTGCGGTCAGCACAGTTGCGGCGAGACTCCGGCCATCACTGATAGCTGGGACCCGCCGTGGATGACACAGGCACAGCTCCTGCGCCTGTGTCATCCTGGATCTTAAATTAACGTAGCTACAGCATCAGGCATAGGCTGTAGCAACGTTATTTTACAGTGCAGAGGTGGGAGGGGGTTAAGTTTAGAGGAAAGGTAAACTCGGTTGCACCATGGATGATCTTTTTTCACCAAACCAGTTAATCACCATGGATTTTTACAGGCTAGTTGGTTATGCAAAACAAAACTACTCCACCACCATAAACGAATGAGCTTGTACCAGTTTAACATGTAAAATTTACTGTAGAACACTATATACAATGAAGGAATGCTGCTTTATTTCCTACAGTAGATGCATTACATTTTACCAGAGGGCAACCAAGTTATAGAGAATGTCATAATTAGAGATGAGCGAACCTGGAGCATGCTCGAGTCGATCCGAACCCGGACTTTCGGCATTTGATTAGCGGTGGCTGTTGTACTTGGATAAAGCCCTAAGGCTATGTGGAAATCATGGAAATAGTCATTGGCTGTATCCACATTTTCCAGACAACCTTAGAGCTTTATCCAAGTTCAGCAGCCTCAGCTAATTAAATACTGAACGTTCGGGTTCGGATCGACTCGAACCCGAACCCGGTTCGCTCATCTCTAGTCATAATACATTGGTGAAAGGATGGAGAAAGAAAAGGTCCTTCTGCGCAGGCCGTTATTTACACACACTTTATTGGTCCTTACTAGAGATGAGCGAATAGTGAAATATTCGATAATTCGAAATTTGATTCGAATAGCTCCCGATATTCGTATATTCAAACGAATATTGAATCCCATTATAGTCTATGGGAGAAAAATACCAACTTTCTTAAGTGTACACCGATGATTCACAAACAAATTATAAACGTAAAGTTGAAGCGTACGTGTCGTTATAGCAGCATGCACTTGCGAACGTATCAGGTCAGGTGCAGTTTAAAATACGTAATAACGAAAATTAACGATAACTACAAATCAGTAGTAGCAAGATAACAGCTATTATCCTGCAATCACAGTATACAGCCGTATACCGGATATATAATTGTTTTTTTAACACAATAAAATTAAAGAGCTGGTCAACGCCTTTAGAGGATGCAGACTGCGCAAATCGGTAGTAGCAAGATAACAGCTATTATCCCACACTCACAGTATACAGCACTGCCTGTCTCACAACAGCTTCTAAATATATGGTTTTTAATACTTTTTGCCCTAACAAGAGCTTTTGGGGGTCCCTTCCTACCTAACTTCACCTAAAAGCTTTCTCTACCTGGTGTACAGTCTGTCCCTCTCTAGCTTCAACCAGCAACTGACACGAATCTGAAATCCCCTATTCTTATATGCAGGAGGTGATGTAGTTTACCCAGCCAATCACAGAGTTTTTTTTTAAAGTCCTACCTATTCCTAGTGCGAATTGAATTTTTACTGCATTGACGTTCGAATATTCGAACGCATTCAAATAGCTCGAATAGCGTACTCTTCGATCAAATAGCTATTCGATCGAATAGTATTCCCTCATCACTAGTCCTTACAAATAACACGTTTCAAAGTGATCAGACTTCTTCAGATTAATAGGATTCTGTCCTATTCATCTGAAGAAGAAGTCGGATGACTTTGAAATGCGTTATTTGTAGAGACCTATAAGGTGTGTGTCAATAACGGCCTGCTCAGAAGGACCTTTTCTTTCTCCATCCTTTTGGCTGTTTATCCCGGACCCTTGAGTATTGTGCGGTGTCATATTTCTGCTGTGGCTGCTTACTACGGATTTATGCTATTAATGGTTGTTGTGGCTATATACAACCTACCCAGGTGAGCAGTCTCCTGGAATATTCCCTTCGTGGGATATTGAAGCTTATCACCCTATGAGTTGCTCTGCCTTTTTTCTTTTTGTTTTGTTGCAATAATACATTGCTGGATGCTTAATTTTTGGATATCCCAATTTCAGAATGTGTGTTACATCAGTATATTAAGTCATTTTTAAAGCTAAAGTTTTGGCTGTCCAGGCATGATGGGAATTGTAGTTTTTCAGCATTCAGTCAAGGTTTCTTACCCCTGTATTAGTGGCTGTACAGTATATAAACACAAGCCCATCACAACAGCAAGAAGAACCTAGTGAGTGGAGTTCTGACCAGGTAACTGTAATTCTATGAAACAGCTAGTTTTCTATAATGTTGTGTATACAGCTATAAATACATTCCATTACATGTAGCTGTAAACCAGTGTTATTGTAGGACAGTTCACTGAACTGTTATTATAACAGGCTAGGTTTGTTCTAAAACTGATGAAGATAATTGAAAACTATATTAAATTTATTAAAAATATTAAATATCTAATATTTTTTAAAATTTAATACAGTTTTCAATGAAAATAATAAATATTAAAATTGAATTTAAGAATGAGAAATAATATTGTAAACGTACCTGGTCCTCCAGTGTTACAGACAATGCTTGCTCCACTCTGGAATCCACACTGGATTCATACAGGTCTATTGCAGGTAAAAGAGCAAATTTAAACTCTGTGTAATCATTTGATCCACCAATCCTACTTGGTTGTTGTCATCATTGTTATAATCCAGCGAGAACACCAGGTTGTACATACTAATCATTCCAATTGTTTGCTTCCTGGCATGCTATTACTCACCGGGCGACTTTCCAAACAACGCTAGAGCTTAATTATGCTTTTTGGCATATTCATCAAATCAAGGGCTCAGTCCCCCCGGCCTTCTATGAAGAACAGTCAGGAGCGCACATCAATAGGGTTTAACACAGTCACTAAACCTTCCTGCACAAGCACATTGCAAAAGAGAATTAGGCAACTGATTTTATTTATATAGTTGCTAAAATATAATGTATATCAATGTTAAATGATAGTGTACACACTGAATCGCTGTCATGTGCTACTTATAATTCCTGGAAATTACTGGTAATTGATGGCTAGCCAGAGCCTCCAATGGCAACTACAGTTGATCATGTGTCAAAAACACTGGTCTCCGGTAGTGATGAGCGAACATCCCGATGTTCAGTCCGGATCCCGAACACGAATATAAAATAATGATTGTGATCGGTTCATGTTCGCCAAACATTAACGAACATACAGTAGAATCGGATGTTTCAGTCTATGTACATGCATACAGATTATCAGGTGCAAAGCGTAAATTACACAGTCGCGTTTGTTCACAAGTTCGAATATGTTCGAAAATGATCGTTATAACCATTCCGCTTATCAAATTGTTTGTGGTTGGCAAACATGAACAATTAACGTCATGTTCGTACATCACTAGTCTCCGGGTTAGTTTCAGTATAAGGCTATGTTCTCATGGCGTATCTTTTTGTAAAAGTACGGCTGTTGTTGCAATCGGCAACAATTGCCGTTCTTTGTACGAAAAGACACTCTCCCTTATTTTCTATGGTATCCCGGCCGAAGCGTATACACATGTTCACTGAATAGCGGCCGCAGAAAGCCCTGTCAGTGCACACTATGAAGCAAGCAAGCTTCATAGTGTGCTGTGAGGAGTTCTAATGCGGGCGTGCTCAGATGCGCATGCATCAGAACTTTGCGGCGTGAAAGATCACCGGCCGGGATGATCTTTTCAGAAACCGGCCGGCCGGGTCACTGAATGGCCAATCTCTTACGACGTGTGAGCATAGCCTAATAAAGGGCAGTAGTTGTTGTAAGAGCACTCAGTCAGCCAGCAGCTCTCTCTCTCAGTCCTCCATATACATGAACATGCGTTCTGAATGGAGAGAGGAGGGTTAGGCCACTGCTAGACTCCTCTGGCTGTCGCTTTTCTCTTTAGAAAAAAAGGATTAGGCAGCTGAAATCCAAATTCTTCTTACACCCTGTAAAGTCAGTGCATTAATAACCCCCTTGTCCCCCAGCCCACATACCATCTGCAGTAGTGTTCTGTGTTAACCATTCTCCAGCAGCAGGGCAGTCTTTTAAAGGGTTACTGCGGCCAGGACTCCTTTTTCAGCAATGTCCTGGGAGGGGATAGGTGAAGCAATAACATTCGCTTTTCTCCTGGGCTCTGGTATGGGGGCCAGCATTCTAGTCCTCAGGTGTCTGGCCACTTTCTGGTTTTGTGACAAGACGTGGCAGGCCCAATCAGCCATTCAGCAACTGTAGCGGTATGCTGCCTCTGCCAGTGAATAGCTATGGAGACCTAACACGTCTCTTCTCAAGCCTAGCGGCCAGACACGGAAGACCAAAGCAAAGCAACACGGGTGGCAGCACCCGGTCCTGGCCTGAGAAACTCTTTAAGTCTAGAGTACTTTGCCCAGCATTATGTCATGGCATAGCAGATAGGACAAGGGACTGCCCTGTGATTTACCAGAGAAGTAAGGGAAAGGACGTCTAGTTGTGTGCAATGTTGGCAAACAGCCCAGCTCTTACTGGTTAGACTTTTCCTATCACCTATTTCAAAGACTACATTCTCTTGATTATTGATTCCAGTCACAAACCTGCAGTTTCATGTTTGTGTATACTAGATATAACCTGTTGTTAGGGCCCTAGGAGTTCTCAGGGGGAAGGGGGAGGAAGGGTCATACATCATAAAACTATCATTCTTTATTCTAGGGTTGTTCCAAGGGGGATGTCCATAGAGGACCACTGACATGTTATCTATTTAAGCCAGTTTGATTACAACCCTAACCTATTTATATAACTTTAATTTCATTTTACTACTTTTAAAAAATTAAAACATTAAAAAAAATAAATAAATGTGTTTAAAGTTGTTCTATTCTGACTTTTTTAACACCTTCATTTTTTGGGCTATAGGGCTGTGTGAGGATCATTTGTTGTAGCATCATCTATACTTTTATTTGTGTGTATATGTGGCTTTTTGGTAACTTTTTATTCATTTTTTTTTCTGGGATGTGATGTGACCAAGGATCAGCAATTTTGCACTTTGGCAGGTTTTTGCACTTACTTTTACTGGAATGTGATAATTTAATAGTTCTGGTAATTTTTTAATTAGTTTATTTATCCATCGTCCCCACAACTTTTCAAATTTCTTTTTAGCTTTTCTTTTCTTATACGCATATCTCTCTATACCAATCAACCAATTCACCTTCCCCACAAATTCAGACACCGAGGGGGGGGGGCCTCGTCCAGCCAGTGCTGAGCAATAAGCTTACGTGCCATGAACAAGATGCGCGCCACAGCTGTCTGCTCCACCACATTCAAGGCCAAGTCATCCACATACCCTAAAATATAAACCAGGGGAGAGTGCTGCAGTTCCACCTCATAGGCTTTATGTATAGCTGACCCCACCCCTCTCCAGTAGCGGAACAGCTTGGGACAGCGCCAGAACATATGTAGGAGACCCCCTTCATGGACATGGCATCGAGGACACATGGGTGTATCCCTGGCTTGAATACGGAAAAGGAAGTGTGGTGTGCGGTATACACGGTGCAACAGATATAAATGCGAGAGACGGTGCTGCTCTCCCAGGGATAATTTGGGTGTCATCTCTAGTATCTCCTTCCATTGACTTCCTTCTATGGGACCAATATCCGCCTCCCATTTTTCCCTTAACGTGAGCGGGAATCTGTCTTATAATTTAGACACGATATGTCTATAAAGGCAGGAAATATGACCCTTGGTGGATTCAGAGTCCCCCACTATATTCATGGGTGGCAGGTATTGCACCCCTGACACCAGCAATTCCCCCTCCGCTTCACATGCATGACGCAATTGTAAGTACTTATAAAACTGAGTGTGAGAGAGAACATATTGACTTTGCAGTTGGTCAAACCGTTTCAACTGACCGCCATCATACAGCTGCATTATTTTCCTAAGTCCCGCATCTCTCCAGGTGGAAAACCCCTCCAGGAAATACAAATCCCCTAACCATGGAGTGTCCCAGATAGACGTGTACGGTGTGTATCCCTTTATGCCATATAAATCCCTTATTTTCCACCACATCTTGTGGATAAGCAGTACAGTCGGTACTTGTGGGGTGAGCGATACTATCCTTTTGGCCTCCAAAAGTTCAAATAGATAGTCAGTCCGTAAGTGGTGTCCAATCAGTGTCTTGTTCTGGTCCCCCCTGTCATCTATTTCCCACCCCTTTAGGTGTTGCAGTTGGGCCGCTAGAAAGTACATGACTGCGTTAGGGACTGCCAGGCCTCCATCATCCTTGGATCTCTGCAGTGTTTCTAATTTAATGCGCGGATGTTGGGAGCCCCATATCAGTGCGCGGAAAAGAGCATGGATCTTATGAAAGAGACGAGAAGGAAGCCACACAGGAGAGTTATGCAGAATATATAATAATTGTGGCATCCAAATCATCTTCACCAGATTTGCTCTGCCCACCACCGACAGAGGTAATTTGCGCCAGATAGCTAGCTTCTGTTGGAATCAGGGGTGTCATGTTCAATCTTTCATAAGCTCTGACGTCTCTAGAGATGAAAACTCCCAAGTACTTGAAGGTATTAACGCTTTTCAATGGGATAGTGGGGTCCAACTGCAAACTATCCTCCGAGTCTATAGACATGATAACCGATTTGTCCCAGTTTACAGTGAGGCCTGAGTAGGTCCCAAACCCATTTATTATGGTCATTACACTAGAAAGAGAAGAGGAGGAATCATTAAGATAAAGCAATAAATCATCAGCGTATAACGCCAGTTTATCCTCCCTTGAGCCCCTCCTAAAGCCAACCACACCAGGGTGCGAGCGCAACAAGGATGCCAAGGGTTCTATTGCCAGCGCGAATAATAGCGGGGAAATCGGGCATCCCTGCCGCGTCCCTCGGTGGAGCGGAAAGGACGGCGACAATCCCCCATTTATCCGCAAGCGCGCCATTGGGGCTGAATATAACAGTTTAACAGATGACAAGAACACCGGACCAAATCCCATCTTTTCTAATACCGCCCATAGATATGGCCATTCGACGCTGCACAACAACCTTTAGTGCACACAATGATTTAAAACAGCTGCACCAAAAAGACCAATACCGCACTCCACTTCTGGGTCTGGGATAAGTATCAGGCATATACAAAAAAAAAACTCTTGCACAGGCCATCGGTCGCACTCTATTTATTGGTCCTTAAGCTAACATGTTGCAAAGTCATACAAGGCTCATGACCTTTGAAACACGCTATCTTAAGGACCAATTAATAGAGTGTGAATGATGGCCTGCGCAAGAGTTTTTTTTCTGTCTATGCCTGGTATTTAATTGCCACTGTCAGTTTTGACAATGGCATTTAAATGGTTAAGTAGCCTGCATTGAGGAATGTTATTATTATTTCTTTAGAAAGCACCCTTGTGATGAATATGGACAGCCCTGTCCCTATTCATGAGTGTGTAGTTATATTATATGTGGTTATGAAAGTGAAACACTATAGACTGTTATGTGTATTCCACTCACTATACCTTAGCTTGTCCAAACATCATAAACTCTGAGCAGTTTATTGAGGGTCTCTGGTCAGGAAACACTAGGCCTGGTTTATTGAGGGTCTCAGGAAACCTGGAGTTCTTATCTACTTCAAAGAATGGATAGACCCACTGAAGCACAACACCCCCCAACCATAGGACAATGGTTCAATTACAGGACATATGCATTGAGGTGTCCTTGGTCCTTCCCCATTATCACCTAATCAGCCAATTAGGGACAACTCATTATCCTAATCACCTATTGGGTGGCTCGGAAATCTGAGCTGAGTTTTGACTGTATAAAACATGGTGCCAACAGCTAAACTGGGTGGCAGTGGAGGGGGTCAGCCTGACTGAGCTGCGATCCATGATTTCTCCTACCCCCTGGGAAGGCAACAACTATTGTAAGTGTTAGATAGTTTCTGCTTATTTTTCCCTTTTATTTTATACTGTTATTGCATGTATGTGTGTCATCTTATTTACCTTTATTTTTGTAAGCACTGTACCTTTTGTCTATTAAAGCTTAAAACGTTAATAAGTTTGGTCCTTGTATGCTCTAAGAATCCATAGCCTTTGGATGTTGTGTTTTAACCCTGTGAGTGCCAGTGAGTGGTGTTGTGGGTTGACAGTGTCCTTTCACACTTAATTTGAAAGGTGGTGGCAGCGTGTGTGTTGGGGTGCTGGGACTGTGTTGGGGTGTGATTTATGCTCAATTTGCCACCTGAGTGGAAGGTGAGTGCAAGATTGAGTGAGTGGAAATAGATTAACCCCTTGCAGTGGCATCCCCGTCACGTGCTAGTAAGTGTGTACGTGACAACCCTTAATTCCAGACGATCACTCTGTGCTGGCTATTAGTGGTTGCCCCCAGCTACTGATAGAACATTGTGAACCCTGTCTATACCCCCTTACCGGAACCACCACACAACTGTACTTTGTGGTGCGAGAAGGGGTTAAGGAGTTCTTAATCTAAAAACGTGTCAGTCTGTCTGTTTTTATGATTACTATATGTTCTTAATATGTTGAAATAAAGCTTGAGGTTTTACTACAAGGGGAGATGGATGTATCCTTATTTTCCTATTTTTTTGTGCATTTGCTATAAAACTGCAGCATTACAGCATTGTGAATGCTGGACACAATAACAGTGGTCATAACAGAATAAACGCGGTATACTTTATATAATTTTATTTTAGTATGCCAAAAGAAAATATTTAGCATCACTCTGACAGTATCAGCTAATAAATACAATACAAAAGAGTTAAAACACATAAAACATTGTCTATTATAAATACGTGGATTGTATTGGCAGGAATAAAAAAATTTACTGTTAAAAAGTGCTTATATACCCAAATTGATATAGAGCCTACGTCTGTTCACATTAGCTTTGTTTCTTGTATTATTAATGGTAAGAATACCATTGTTAAAAATTTTCTTACCATTAAAAGTACCAGAACTTCAATGGAAATATAGGTCATAAGATCCATCCTGATATATAAGAAAATGCTTCATAATGAATGGATTGAGCTAGTGCGAACAGAGCTTTGAAGAACCAACAGATTAAACATTACATAAGAATATAATAAAGTAATGTAAAATTGACCAAGATATTGATACATCCTGGTATTATAGATATATAAGTGTTAAAAAACAAACAAAACTTACATTTCAAACGCATTAGTAGATTTTACTGCAGTGGATACAGGCTAAATAAATACGTGTTCTCCTTACATGACTGTGCAGAATCCATATTATAATGAGTGACTTCAATCAGTAATGACACGGACTGCGGAAATTAGTGATCAATATCAGTAATCTATGATTAAGCTTTATTTATGAGTAATTTTGTTACAGAATCTGCAGTGAAAATCCATTACCTCATATGCCTAAGGCTGGGTTCACACTACGTATATTTCAGTCAGTATTGTGATCCTCATATTGCAACCAGGAGTGGATTAAAAACACAGAAAGGCTCTGTCCACACAATGGTGAAATTGAGTGGATGGCCGCCATATAACAGTAAATAGCGGCCATTATTTCAATATAACAGCCGTTGTTTTGAAATAACAGCAAATATTTGCCATTAAATGGCGGCCATCCACTCAATTTCAACATTGTGTGGACAGAGCCTTTCTGTGTTTTTAATCCACTCCTGGTTTTGGTTGCAATATGAGGACCACAATACTGACTGAAATATACGTAGTGTGAACCCAGCCTTAACCATATGATTTTTATTACTACTAGTTTAAAGACTAATAGAGGGAGATTTATCAAACATGGTGTAAAGTGAAACTGGCTCAGTTTCCCCTAGCAACCAATCAGATTCCACCTTTCATTCCTCACAGACTCTTTGGAAAATGAAAGGTGGAATCTGGTTGGTTGCTAGGGGCAACTGAGCCAGTTTAACTTTACACCATGTTTGATAAATCTCCCCCATAGCCTATAGAAAGAAATTCAGCTGGGAGCATGGCAAAAGATGTTGGTTGTTCCCAGTCAGCTGTATATACAATGAGAATGTTATAAACAGAAAACAAAGTGGTAGACCCAAAGTGTTGGGACAGAAAACTTAATAATAGCAATATGCCTTAGAAAGAGAAAATGTATAATAAAACAGACAAACACTATGAAAAATCAGCTAAATAAAAAGGGATTTACATATAGAGGTTACATGTGATGACAATCAGTATCCCAATGGTCAACACATTTTGAACATGTTTCTCTTTCACAGAATAGGTCTGGTGATAAAGTGTTTAAGCTTTTCTTCATGAAAGGACAATGATATGGTTAGCAAAAATAGTCTGGATCTTAATCCATGGTAGAAATAAATTGTTCCCCCGGCAAGGCTTCATTTGGCATAGCTGATTTGTCAGGAACTCATGAAAAAAAATTGTTAAATCCACGTTTCAAAAAAAGTAGCTGTTTTTTGTTGTTGTTTATGTATTCAAAAATTTTCCTGAACATTAAATGATTATACATATATTTTTTATATTTTTCCTCCATTTGATCTGAGCTCATATTATATATATATATATATATATATATATATATATATATATATATATATATATATAGTTTGCTTACATTTGATTGAGGAATGTTTCACAAAGCCAGAATATTCAGCTATTTATATTGCTTTGGGTTATATGTGTCATTTGTGTATTTTGCTATGAAGTAAACAAGCTGTGGTAATTCTATAATGTTTGCCCAGTGTTGTATATACTGTACATTGTAACACTAGTGCATTATAAGATATTGATATATAATACTTTATGTTGAATAAAAACATAATTCCAAGTGTTTCTCTAACCGACATTCAGTTACCAAGGTCAACAGTATTTCCACCAACAGAGATCAGTGTAGGAAATTACACATTTGGCACTATAATAGTAATGCATAAAGATATTGGCCCACATTTATTAAAAGGGGCCTAGTTATAGCCAAAGGGGGAGATTTACTGTATCAAACATGGTGTAAAGTGAAACTGGCTCTGTTGCCCCTAGCAACCAATCAGATTCCACCTTTCATTTTCCAAAGAGTCTGTGAGGAATGAGAAGTGGAACCTGATTGGTTGCTAGGGGCAACTGAGCCAGTTTCACTTTACACCATGTTTGATAAATCTCCCCCAATGTCTACAAAACGTAATGTAATCTACTGACATGGGTTGTAACAGATTTATGGCTGCATTATAACTGCATAAACATGTATATAAATCTGCCACCATATATGTTGTTTGCATTACACATACAGGGTCTATTAAGACTGGCATTTCATGCACCAGTCATATACTAAAGTGTATGTAAAATGAACCAAATATGTAAAGATGTGAACAAAAATAAAATTTAGATGAAATTTACGCTTGCCATCTGCCTTCAGGAGACTGGACCTGGATTTCTGGTAAGTACAGCTTTGTACTTACCAGAAACGTAATGTAAATTGTAAACTTGCTTTATATCACATCTACTGTTGAGGACAAACTTTTTCTCAGTAATTGAAGCACATTACAAAGTTATATAACTCTGTAATATGCTTCAATCACCTATCTGCCTCCCTTCCCTGTCTTTTCCCCCCTCCACCCCCACACAGACCTAATTACTGTCGTCACCAAGCTCTTCTCTCGGCTTCTTCTTGTGACGATGAGTCATCAGCAGGAGGGCTGCTCTAGCTCCTGTTACACCAGCCTTCTCCTCCCCTCAGGTGACTCAGCTTGCTCAGCTCCGATTGGCTGAACAACTGCAAGCCATCTGAGTCCATGTCACTTGTTTATCTTCTCTCCGACTGACTCCCAGCACACAGGCAGCCTCCCCTCATACTCTCTCCTGCTGCCGAGTAGTCTCAGTGAGTGAAGGAGTCATGTCACTAGGGAAGATAAACAGGTAGCATGGACTCAGATGACTTGCAGTTGTTCAGCAAATCGGAGCTAAGCAAGCTGAGTCACCTGACAAGGCAGGGTAGGGGGAGGCTGGTGTACCAGGAGCTATAGCAGCCCTCCTCCTCCTGCTGATGACTCATCCTCACAAGAAGAAGCTGAGAGAAGAGCTTGGTGACAACAGTAATTAGGTCTGTGTGAGTTTCTTACACTTCCTGGGGGTTGAGGGGGGAAAAGACAGGGAAGGGAGGCAGATAGGTGATTGAAGCATATTACACAGTTATATAACTTTGTAATGTGCTTCAATTACTGGGAAAATGTTTTTCATGGCACTTGTCCTTTAAATCTGGCAGGGGCAGGGGGGAACATCATAAGGAACAACTACTTACCTCTTCCCCTTGCCCGCGAATCGCCATGCTACAACTCAGGGGAAAATGACCAACCCGGCTGATGAACAGCCCACTCAGCCAATCAGTGACTGGAGCAGCATCCCGCCTCAGTCACTGACTGGTTGAGCCGGCTGTCAATCAGCTGGGTAATGGCTTCGGCTGAGAAGAAGATAACAGAGGCCCTAGAGCGGCGATCCGTAACTGAACAGGCACGGAGACAGGTAAGTAGTGATGGTTATTATGTAACCCCCTTCCAAAAATAATTGCAGCCACGGACTCCTTTATTGTGAAAAGTAAACTTCTATTAACATGTAAATGGGGACATTCTGTGTACTGGAGATGGTACTTTAGTCCTAAATGCACCAATTTCCCCACCGGCCTCCCCTGCAGAATACCTACTAAGGAATATTCGGCGGGAACTCTGCAGTGATATCACTTTAGACCCACATTGAGTGCAGAGCACAGTATGAATATTCATTAATAGACATTCTTCAGGAGTCGGCAGGTGGACAGGATGGTGCAATGAGGGCTAAAAGACCAACCTCAGTGCACAGAACACCCTTATTCACATATGACTAAAAAGTTAAGATTTCTAAATAACACAGCAGCACACCCTGCCCTAATAAAATATATCAGCAACTTCTTCTAACGCGTTCTCTCAAATGCTGAGCACTTGGGTTTGGAGGACCCTGCCAAACCCAAACATTTCTGCCTCTCTGCTCAATACTACAGCGGACCAGTTACTAGTTTACATGCAACTGCCTCAACTGGGTCCTATGCTATACCGGGAGGCACTTGTGTGCATCATCAAACCTGTCTGCTCTAGTTTCCCTTTTCTAGCTGTGTGATCCTCTTACCAACATTAAGCTTCTAAAAAGTTTCTTCTCAAAGTTCTGCAGGACTAAGGTAAGATTTGGGGTCCCAAGTGCCCCTGTTCAAATGGTGCAGCAGTTGAGCTCTATTCAAGCTCTTTCTTTGGCAACCCCATAGACTTTAAATGGTCTAACGTTGCGTTTACTTGTCCACTGATCTATTCTCCCAATGACACTCAGTACCCCCGGTACCTCGATACACATGATCACGCACTTTGTTGTCAGTGGGGAAAAATCCATTTAAAACAGACCCTAACAATAATGTTTTATAACATGTGTCTTTTGATATCTGTAACCAATATAGCTTCTCCTTTAGAAGGCAGTACAACAATCTACTATAGTCTTCCTAAATATAGGAAAGGTTGGCGTAATATGGACATATATGTATACATGCAACATATATGGCCCTTTTCACGTATCTCAGAATGAAACATCTATTGTAACAAAAATGGTTTAAATACAAGACACAAAATACAGTATTGGACTTTTCTTGAAGAGAAAGCTGTTCCAGTGCTTTGTGGATTCCTTCGGATAGTAACTAAACTATTTTGAGGTATCATTTTGGATACACCAATCCACACCTAGCTTATATGTCACCCCACTCCCCTCTTGCAGGGAAGGATTTATGAGGCTGCCCTAACAGTACGCTAGTCTAATATTATACTTTACAATATTTTGATGAAACGTAACATCCAGACAACTTATACATTCATGTTAGGGGGTGGCATGTTATCTTCCAGTTCCATATTTTTTAAGCACATACTGGTTATATGTTATATAAGCTAGGCTTCAACTGGTATAGTCCCAGAGACTAATATCCATCTTGGCAGTCATTGTCATCCCCGATAGCTTTATGTTGGTAAACCCCAAAGATTAACCTTCTGCTATCAAATTCAGAACTTAAAGACTCTTTGCTGACATCTTCAGACTCACTGGAGTCACTGTTCGGCCTCACCTCAATGGATTCGACAGTCTCTCTAGAGCGGCTTTCATCGTCTTCCGCCGATATGCTTTCTTTGACTTCGTTGTCTGATGAATCATGAACTTCTTCAGTGTTCTCTTTGGAAACCGTGTTGAGCTCTGCTGACTTACTGGAAGATTTGCTGTCATCCATAGAACTATTTCCTAACACAATGGACATGAGCCTGAAAGAATTACTGACTTCTGTTGATTCACTGCTCCTCTCCTGATCTGTTTTAGCAGCGGAGCCATGTAATTTCCTCTCGTTTTCTGCTGAGTCTGTCTCTCCAGAATCGTCTTTAGAGTTTTCTTTACTAGTAATGTCTTCTATGGATTCACTTTTATCTGGTGTAGACTTGGACTCATCCCGTTCTTCCTCAGATCTACTGTTACTCTTTTCCATAACATTTTCTATTTGTTTTAATTGCAGTATCTCCTTGGACTGACTACCATGGTCTCTTGACTTGTTTTCATCTTCTTCTGATTGACTAATATCTTCTTGTGATTGAATCACATCTTCAACCGACTCCTTAGACTCGGAGGCATCCCCATTGGGAGTGCTGTCACGTTTGCTGCTAGTTAAGGGTGTCTCTTCATGGGAATGAGTATCCTCCTTTGAATGGATGTCTTTGGAAGGCGAGCCTTCTACTGAGTCCTCGTGTGAGTGACTCTCTTCTGGTGAATGAGTGTCTTCTGGGGATTGGACGTCTTCTGCCGAGTGAATATCCTCTTTTGACTCTTTTGAGTCAGGTTTTTCATTAGAATTAATATCTTCAGTCGATTGACTGTCCAAAATTTTTGATTCGTCTTGTTTGCTTTTCAGTACATTTTCAGCAGTATCCAATACATCAGAATCGGGTGTTTCTGCACTTTTATAGCCACTTAACATTTGGTTTCGCTCCTGTTTCTCTTTCTTTTTCTTCATCTTTTTGTTTCTTTCGGAGGACATACTTATGATGACATCCCTGTTGACCTTGGACTCGCTCTTATGATTTAATATGTTTGAATCGTCATTTTGCATTTCTTCACTTTCCCTTTCGAAGCTGTACTCCTGACTTTTCTTACGTTGGCTGTCGATTTCAAAATTGTTTTCTTTACTGTTGTTTGCACAGTCTTGATTATCCTCCTTACTGTTTCCAGCTTGGATAGTTACATTGTCTTCATAGTCACCATCCTCATCATTATGGTCACTGTTATTGGAATCACTGACATCATTATTTCCTGCATTATTATATTCAGGAGATAAATCCATTCGAGTCTTTTCATCTTGGTCACTTTCAGCATCTTCTCTGCTTTGCTTTATTGCCTCACTTGATTGTGTCCAAGGCGCTCCTTTAGGTTTCTCAGGAGCGTGATCTGAGTGATCGTCACTTTCTGGTACTTCCTGTGTGATTAAACAGAATCTAGTTATCCAATGGAATGCAAAATATACATTTTTAAAAAATATTTTTTTTATATTTCAAGACAAACTGTTATATATGGTTTTAGTTAGCCATTACGTCTAAATCTTAAACGGGTTGGCCACTTTATCGTAAAATAGTTCAGTGTACAATATTAGTAAGTGTACTCACAGCATTTACTGACAGCAGCTTCCTGTGTACCTCATAGGGCTAAAATCAGACTCCCTTCCTCCAGACTGGGCTGCTCTGCTCTGTGGTGTTCCTGTCCATAAAATGGCCAACATGGAGGAGTATGTGACCGTGCCCCGCCCCCCAGTGTCCACCACTGAGTCTGTGTGTGTCAATGGAGGACACAGGGGGTGTGGCATGGTCACATGCTCCTCCATGTCAGCCATTTTATGGACAGAAACAAAACAGAGCAGGGCAGCACAGCCTGGAGGAGGGGAGTCTGATTTTAGCTCTATGAGGTACACAGGGAGCTGCTGTCAGTATATACAGTGAGTACAGTTACTAATACTGTACACTGACGTATTTTACACAGTTCAGTGGTAACAACGGCCGTGATTCCCACGGAACTTACGTAGTGCTGCCTTCTGAGGGAATCCCGGACGGAGTGTATACACATAATATAGTATACACATAGTAAAATATACACTCCAGCCGGGATCTCTAGTGACGCCGTAGAAAACTGACATGTCAGTTTTCTGCGGCTGCTATTCATTCAATAGCGGCTGCAGAATACCCTGTCAGTGCACACTATGGAGCGAGCACCTCCGGCCGCACGCCCGTAGTGTGCTGTGGGGAGTTCGATGCGGGCGCGCACGGATGCACGCGCATCAGAACTCTGCGGTGCTAAAGATCATCTTGTCTGAGACCGGGTCGGGTCACGGAATGGCCGGTCTCTTACGTAGTGTGAACATAGCCATAAGTTGTATCCATGTATACAGCGATTGGGAAAACAGGACGGGAGAGGGCGCACTCAGCACAGTCCTATTCCGCCTTTGTGTTATGTGAGGAGACAGCCATATGATGGAAATCTTTGGGTTATATCTCTTCACACTGACACAGAACGGGGAGAGAACTGCAGGGCAGCTTGGTCATCTTCCTGCTCATTCCTCTGATCGGTCTTATGCTAGATTTACACACACCGGATCCGCAGCGTATTTCATACTGCAAATTCGCAGCGAAATCCGCTGCAGATGCCTTGCTGGTCATTTTCAATAAGAATACATACTCCCAGTGGGATTGACATCCTGCTGCGAGTATGTAAGTGACAGCCCCCTTAACCCCCCGCTGGCCGGAGCATACATTACCTGCTCCACGCTCCGGCTTTCTTCAGGGGTTCCTGGCTGGATGTACCGCTCAGCCAATCAGTGCACTTCCCCGCCGCAGCCACTGATTGGCTAAGGGAGACGTCCAGATGCCAGGAGCCCCCGAAGCAAGCTGGAGCGCGGTGGGTTAAGGGGGCTGTCACCTACATACATGGGATGTCAATCACGCTGCAAGTATGTATTCTCATTGAAAATCACAGGCAAGGCACCCGCTGCGGATTTCGCTGCAAATCCACATCATGAAATCCGCTGTGGACCCAATGTGTGTGAATCTAGCCTTGCTCTGAAAACTCTCTGACATGTCAAAAGTTTATTTTGTGACTGGTACACTTTAAGTAGGGGGTTCTTGGCTGATCAACATTGATGAAGTCTGTTTAGAACCTAGGTATGTAGGTACCCTAGATAGTACACAACAAATGTCTGGCAGGTAGTTTACTTGTCCTAATAGTAGGTTTGGGAGTGCTTAGATACAATTAATTTAAGGTTATTTGGTTTAGGAACATTTAAAGCCAGCTTAAAGAGGTTGGCCACTTTCTAGTAAAATACGATCTTAAGTTGTGTGAACATAGCCTATGGCTGTATCCATGTTTTCCATGACTCCTTAGGGCTGCATCCAACTTCTCAAGCCACCAGGAGTCAAATGCTGAGAGTTCAAGTTCAGACGAACCAGAGCGTTCGCAATTTGGTTCATGACTAATCATGTACAAATAGAATTCTCTCATACACCTATAATCAGTGAATGATTGCTGCGACAGGGCCCGCAGAGTCAGGTGGCCCGGGAGACCGGGCCTCCTAGTTTATATGTTCCCTGAGCCCAGCCACTTAGTATACTCCTGCCTGTTATCCTAGGCACAGGCTCTATACAGTAAGCTGGATAACCACCAGCTTACTATATAGATACAGTAATTATGATGTAGATACACCACCTCCTCACTATGAGCTCAGGCTCCTTCCTACTCCCCTGCTATGTCGAAACAGAGGAGGAGGGGGACACTGTCAGCTGCTGCTATTAACCCATTGCAATTTCAGATTTTGCTTCAGGAATTAGATGTGCTAGAATCACCCCTGTGTACAACATATGGTACAATGATTTGGGCTCCCCTCTTACATGCACAGACAGTGAGGAGAGGAGTGGGAGGGGCCGCGGGAAGCAGCAGGGGAGGGGGCTGCCCAGAAGATCCTTAGATCGTTTGGGCACCCCATTGAAGTCAGCAGTGGTCTGTTGTTGCACTTCTTTTACACGGGGATAAGCGCTGCTGCACGAATCATGCTGTTTCAACATACTGAAAGCCCACTATCAGTCGACATTGTGCATGTTGGCTGATTGTGGCCTTTTAACATGTTATGCGAATAGCCTGAACGGACAGTAATTGGCCAAGTAAGGCCGATAACCATTTTGTGTAATAGGGCCTTTAGTCCATCTGATTTCCTGAAGATTCACTTAATATTTACTCACAGGAGACGTGGCAAACTTATTCTCATGGCTTCCCGATTCATTATCATGTTCATCATCTTCCTCACTACTATTAGGATGTTCAGCGCTTTCCTTCAATTCCCCTTCCACATCTTCTCCATGCTTGTCCCCATCATCCACACGTATGAGTTGCTTCTCGATATCTATGCTATCAATAGCAGCTGGGATGTGATCTTGATCACCATTGCCTTCATGTTGTCCCCCGCTAACCTCCTCATGGTGATGGTGAGCAACTTCTTCACTTGAATCATACTAAGAAATGCATAAAAACATATTAGGAGCAAAACAATAATAAATCTGTACAATGTAAAGGGGCATTCTGATTATAATGGGGGCAGCAGCATGCAGCTCACTATGGCAATAAATGGAGTTATGGAAGCAGCTAAACAAGCTAGGAAACTGCAACTTACATAGACTTTAAGGCTATGTTCACACTACGTAAGAGACCGGCCGTTCCGTGACCCCAGCCGGGTCACGGAACGGCCGGTCTCTGGCCGGATCATCTCGGCCAGTACTTAAGTACCGGCCGGATCTTTCGGCCGCGGAGCTCTGATGCGGGCGCATCAGCGCACGCGCGCATCAGAGCTTCCCATTGCACACAGTGAAGCAAGCGGCCGGAGCCGCTCGCTTCACTGTGTGAACTGACAGGTCTTTCTGCGGCCGGAATTCACTGAATTCCGGCCGCAGAAAACTTACATGTCAGTTGTTTGCGGCGGCGTATGGGATCCCGGCCGGAATCCCATAGAACAACAGGCATTGTTCCACCACGGTAAAAGTACGGCCGTTGTTGCCATCGGCAACAACGGCCGTACTTTTACGTAGTGTGAACATAGCCTTATGGAGAAAAAAAACTTTACACAAGCCTAAACCATCTCTCTACTATCTCTTCTTCCTTCCTGGCCCATATCAGTCATTTCCATCATACAGTAGTGGGGAAGGGGGTCACAAAGGTAGGAAGCAACCTTTCAGATATTTATGTGGTGTCTTACAGCAGTGATTTTCAACCAGTGTGTGCCGCGACACATGGTCGGGTGTGCCGCGGGGAAAGTTCCCCAAACTATGGTGCCCCTGCAAATCGCCCCGCTGCTGCTGTTCACCTCAGCTACTGGCCGCCTGTAGCGCCCGGACGTGCTCCTCCTATCCAATCAGCGGAGACCGGGCCCTACAGGCGGCCAGTAGGTGAGGCGGACAGCAGCGGCTACCATTTAGGAGGAGGTGAGGAGGAAGGGGGGGAGAGAAACCTAGGGATGGGGGAGAGAAACAGGAGAAAACAATGGGGGAGAGAAACCTGGGGATGGGGGAGAGAAGCATGTGGGAGAAACAGTTGGGGAGAGACAGGGAGAGAAGCATGGGGGAGAGAAACCTGGGGATGGGGGAGAAACAGGGGAGAGAAGCAGGGGGGAGAGAAACATGGGGATGAGGGAGAGAAACAGCGGAGAGAAGCAGGGGGCGAGAGAAGTTTGGTGGAGAGAAGCAAAGGAGAGAAGCATGGGGGAGAGAAGCACAGAAGAGAAGCATGGGGGGAGAAGTATGGTGGAGAGAAGCACAGGAGAGAAGCAGGGGGGAGAGAAGTATGGTGGAGAGAAGCAGGGGGGAGAGAAGTATGGTGGAGAGAAGCATGGGGGAGAGAAGCACAGGAGAGAAGCATGGGGGAAAGAAGCAGGGGGGAGAAGTATGGTGGAGAGAAGCACAGGAGAGAAGTAGGGGGAGAAGTATGGTGGAGAGAAGCACAGGAGAGAAGCACAGGGGGGAGAAGAAAACAGGCCCAGGTTTCACACTGAGTATAAATATATTTAGAATCTATATTATTAACTATCTGTATAATATGTACTGTTTTAGTGTCATTTTGTGCCATTTTGGTTGGTGGTGTGCCCCGGGATTTTTTAAGTATAAAAAGTGTGCCGCGGCTCAAAAAAGGTTGAAAATCACTGTCTTACAGAATGGCTTCTGGCTATGTTCACATAGCATAAGAGACCGGCCGTTCCGTGACCCGGCAAGTTCACGGAATGGCCGGTCTCTAAAAAGATCATCCCGGCGGGTACTGCAGTATCGGCCATTGTTTTACGAAAATATACGTTGTGTGAACATAGCCTCAATGTGCATAACTTATTCTGTTTCTTAGCTGATTTTATGTTTCTGCATCTCCCCATACACTATCATAGGATGTGTGACATGGCCTAATCCCTTTATTGTCAGTGTTGCATTTGGTTTCTGGGATACCTAAGAAGCTCATTCTCCTGAGACGTAGACATCAGACATGTATGGAATATCATTGGGGCATGAGATAAATGATTGCCATTCACATTAGAATGGATTTTTATCTTATATATTATCAATACTGTTAAGATTTGTTTACATACCTGTTGTTCTGAGCTTTGCAAGCTGGATTCTGATGACTTGCTGTTTACCTATAATAAATAAAGGAACACAATAGATTAGTTTACAGTAGAGGAAAGATACATTGGAGACTTATATTGTGAGGCATATATATTTCAGGCAGTATTTGCTCAGTATTTTGCAACCTCAACCAGGAGTGGGTTGAAAACACAGAAAGGATCTGTTCACACAATGATGAAATTGAGTTGATGGCCGCCATTTAATGGCAAATATTTGCTGTTATTTTAAAACAACGGCTGTTATATTGAAATAATGGCAGTTATTTACTGTTATATGGCGGCCATCCACTCAATTTCAACATTGTGTAAACAGAGCCTTTCTGCGTTTTCAATCCACTCCTGGTTTTGGTTGCAATATGGAGACCATAACACTGACTGAAATATACTGTGTGTGAACCCAGCCTAATTGTAGACAAGGCTATGTTCACACATAGTATTTCCGTCAGTCTGTTTTCAACCAAAACCATCAATGGGTTTGTGAAAACACAAAAACTGTACAAATCTTTTCATGATAATTTTGTCCTGTCAGTTGCATTCCTGATTTTGGTTGAAAAAAGACCGAACAAAAGACTTAAAGAAATACTATGTGTGAACACAGCCTTATACTGCTAAACTTAGAGAAAAATGTGCCAGAATTCTGATGGCAAATATGCCTAATAAATGGCATGCATGCCTTGTGCCATATTTTTATGCCTTTTAGACAATATCTATATCTTACTAGACAGATTTACACCTCTCAGATACAGGTTTCCAAATCACTGCACTGCAACTCATAGATAAAACCATAGATAAAATAGTCTGATAAAATTCAGGCTGCCTATATTCACCACAAGGGGGAGCTCAAGAGCTTACTGCATACTATTTTATTATTGAGTTCAAAGTAAATATTGTATGCAATGAACTCTTTTTGTGTAGGGATTTTGGAGATCAGTATCAGAAAAATGTAGCTCCAAATACTGTAAAGATTTTTTTTACTATATAGCTTTGCACCTCTTTGGGTCAAAATAGTGTTCATAGTTGGATGTTTCCCTTGAGAATTAATTCTGCTTTCAGATCATATAATGAAATCTAAAGGTAAAATACTAAGAACTAAAACTACAGTTTTGCACCTTTTCTAGAAAAGCACTTACCTCAACATGTTCTGATGTATTTGATTCTGAGTCTGGAATCTGTTTGGAAAAAGTGAGTTTTAACATTAGTAAAATTTTTCTTTTAAAATGTATACATTGTTTTTTATTCATTTATTTCTACGTACCGGATACCCTATGGTCAGATTGATAAGGCAAACAAATAAAAGAATTTTCTTCATTGATGCTGTATGTACTTGTGAAAACCTAAAGAAAAGTTGTATACAAATTAGATATGGTATAATTAAAGACAAATAATTAATTTATAACATTTAATTAATATTTACTCAAAGCTTAATACTTGTTCAATATCTATGAGGCTATGTTTTTTAAACATACGCTATGAGGGGGATGTTATATTAGGCCACGCCCCATTTTCCTTGGCAGGATTCACTAAGAGACACACGCCTCTTAGTGAATCCTGCCGTCCGGGCGCCCAAACCTGCACCCAGCGTACAAAATCTACACCTGCCTCCAGTAGGTGTAGATTTGGATCATGATTTACGCCTCCTTCCCGCCTCATCAAGCCCCCCTAAGCTCCCCCAGCCCGCTCATCGGGTGAGCGGGGCAGACGGGAGGCGTACGCCAGGGAGGAGAAGCGAATCTGCACCTTCTCCCTGGCGTAAGCCTCGCAAGGACGCTTTATAAATGTCCCCCTTTGTTCACACAATGTCAAAAATAGAGAAAAAGTGTCCGCTTTTGCAAATTAACGTCCGTTATTGCCTCGATTTAACTGACTGCAGTGCAATGCATTGAAGTCAATAGAAAGACGATTGTCCGATGCGCACAATGTAATAAATAATGGACGTTACCGTGGACGGCAAAATAATGTTCATGTTCATTATTTTGGACGTCTTTTGCAAACAGCGGACATTTTTATTAGTTGTTCACACATAGTTTTTCTTTTGTCCCCGTTCTTTCTCCATTTTTACTATTAAATTCAATGGACTTTTCCATTAAGACACACCCAAGGGCCAATTAGTTACCCCAAACTAGAATAATGTACCAGCAGCTGTCATTACACTAAGGGGAGGCCAGACAGCTAAATGACGTCCGTTATTTTAGACTCAAATTGACGAACGCCATTTTAAAAGGAGCTGAGAAAACGTTGTGTGAACAAAGCCATAGGCTTTTTTTAAAAGAAAAAAACAACCTTTGTTTGATAAGGACTGCCGTAAATAATGATAATGATCAAAGAACGGACGAAAAACAATGCGTGACCATAGGCTGAAACTGTTGAAGTATTGGTTATATTTTTGATATCTAAGTCAGTTGTTACATGGAGTGATATGAATTTTTAAGGAACAACCACTATGTGCTTCTGTCTGAAACTGGAGGTATACAGGGGTACAGTGGACCCATAGGGTGATTATGTTCTACACTGACTTTGGTCTCTTGTTTGTACCTTATACTTATCTACTATTTGAAACCTATTTCTAGGTGATAATAAAAACATTTCTACATTTACAATAATTATTTTTCCCCCAAAAATACCCCTAAAATTGTAAACCATTTAAAAGGTTATGTTTTGCATTGGGTCTCTACCCCTAACAATAATGTAGAGAGTAAACTCCAGTAACATTGGCAATGTACTGGCAGTATGTATTAGGACTTCACTTCTTCACTTTTATGGACCTAAGCAAAATATATACATAACAAGCGACTATGTTTTATGTCATTATTCGATTTCTACCATTATTGTGTTCCAGTTACCCCAATACTATTATGGGAAGCCCTCATATAAAAATGGCCAAGGGTCTCAACACCAGGGATGGATAATAACTGAAGAGATAATCAATGTACAGTATGTAGGGATGGGGGTACATTGATAGTATGAACAACCACTTAAAGAGTCACTAAATATAACTTTTGACGTGCCATCAGGCATGGTAAAAGTTACTGATCACAACTGGTCTTTTTACTCAGACCTGATGTGATCAGGAGATATAGTCGGAGAGAGAGTGTGGCAGAAGATTTGCTAATTCTGATAATGTCGGAATCAGGAAGCAGCCACGGAGTGGATGGCACAGGCGCCACGCTCTCTCCCCTCTATATCTCCTGATCACTGCAGGTCTCAGCAGTGAGACCCTTCACAATCATTACTTTTTGACATGCCTGATGATGTGTCAAAAGTAATTTTTTTCCTTATATGCTATATTTTACCCCTAGACTAAGCTAAAGGGGTTTTCCTGGAAAACTAGTATAGGGTGGGGTGCTAACACCATCACCCCTGCTGTTTGTCGCCCACAGTACACCAAAAATAGAGCTGGAAGCAGTTGGCTCCACTACCCATGCAATGTGCAAAAGTAATTTTTAATGACAGGTGCTCTTTGATTTTCTTGTTACCCTGATGCAAATTATCTGGTCAATAATTGATCATCAGTGGTAAAAAAAGCTCAATGTGGATTCACTTTAAAAAGAGGATGCCTATGTGCGACCCTTTAGGTACAGATATTTCTAAAGGAAACAAGTGATTGTTTGTGAACACTCGTCGAAGGTTTCCCATTGCACGTGCTTAGTAATTAATATACACTCCATTCTTTGTTTTTTTCTCTTACAAAATACAAACTGTGCTTGAAGGAAAGGAAGATGCCATTTACCACACCATTCACCAGCTAACGTACATTTAAAGTAAGAACCTGGTTGTTAAGTTTTTAAAGAAGATGTCTTTCATCCTCTCTTTGTGGCACCCACCTAATTGCAGAAATGCTATCATTTGTGGTTTAGGCTAAATTCTTTTTTTAGGAATGTTTATGTCTCCTCATTTAAGCACATACAAAAAAAAAAAAAAAATCTGTCCTTAAAGGAGAAATCTAAAAAAAACAACAGGGTGCACAGGGGATGGGGGAAACATAATAAAGAAGTTTACCCATCTCCGTGCCCCCCCAGCGCAGTATCACCAGCTCTCTGTTGGCCTCCAGTCTTCAGTTTCTCATGACTTTGTCACGTCCCGACAGGAAGTACCTGCTCAGCCAATCAGTGATTGCAGAGATGTCCCGCCCAAGTCACTGGACATTTCGGGAGCTACAGGAGTTCGGCAGGGGTCCATGAGCGGTGACACTGCACTGTAGGCTCACAGGGTAAGCATGACTTCTTTATTATGTTCTCCTTTAAAGAACTGTTGCAGTATGACAGTACAGTACATATATCAGAAGAGAAAATGAGTTCAGCCAATCTGTAAATAAACAGCTATCATACATTGGGTGTCTAAAGGTTGTCTGGTTTCAGCTGTCCCATTAAGGGTACGTTCACACGTACCGGATCCGCAGCAGATTTCTCGCTGCAGATCCCTGCCCAGTAAACTCTATGGGCAGACAAACTCGCAGCAGGATACACATCCCACTGCGAGTTTGTCCGCAGCCCGCCCCGTTAACCCCTCCGCCGCCGAAGCCTATACGTCACCTGGTTCCCGCTCCGGCTTGCTTCGGGGCTCCCGGCGTCTTCACGTCCCGCTCAGCCAATCAGTGCACTGCGTCAGGAAAGCGCACTGATTGGCCGAGCGGGACGTGCCGAGAACCCCCGAAGCAAGCCGGAGTGGGGACCAGGTGACGTATAGGCTCCGGCGGCCGAGAGGGTTAACGGGGTGGGCTGCGGACAAACTCGCAGCAGGATGTGCATCTTGCTGTGAGTTTGTCTGCCCATAGAGTTTACTGGGCAGGGAATTAACTGCGGATCCAGTATGTGTGAATGTACCCTAAAAAGAATTGCTAAAGAGATGGGGTAGATTCCTGTTTAGGATCCACATATATGAGCCACAGATCTCTTATTCTGTAGCACCAACTATGTCCATGTATTACAGGCACAACCAGTGTAATACTGCTTTCCCATGTGGTGATTTTTTTAGGGAATTGAGGCTTAAAATACTAGGGATTCTACACGTTGTGCATGTACACATGTCGTCAGCATGATGATCGCAGTATTGAGTCAATTGACTTCCATGGGCAAAAAACAGCAATTATACATCTCACAGAACATGATGGATAATGTAAAAATTACGTCTGTCCAATAAAAACGACAGCCATTTTGACAGTTTGTAAACATAGCCCCAAAGTGGCACTTTATTGCTTAACCCTTTGAGGACCAGGCCCAAAATGACCCAGTGGACCGCGCAAATTTTGATCTTAGTGTTTCCGTTTTTCCCTCCTCCCCTTCTAAGAGCTCCAGCACTTTCAGTTTTTTATCTACAGGCCATGTAAGGGCTTATTTGTTACAGGAATAGTTGTACTTTGTAATGGCGTCATTCATTTTACCATAACATGTATGATGGAATTCCAAATATATTATTTATGAAGATATAAATTGGTGAAATCGCAAAAAAGAATGCAATATGGTAACGTTTGGGGGGTTCCTGTGTCTACGTAATGCACTATATGGTAACAGCGACATGACACTATTATTCTATAGGTCAGCCCGAACACAACCATATGCAGGTTACACAGATTCTCTAATGTTATATATTTTTTTTAAATGAAATCCTTTTTTTTGGCAATTAATTATAAATAAAATGGGACTATTGTGACGCTTATAACGGTTTTATTTTTTCACCTACGGGGCTGTATGGGGTGTCATTTTTTCCGCCATGATCTCTAGTTTTTATTAATACCATATTTGTGAAGATCGGACGTTTTGATCACTTTTTATTAATTTTTTTATATATATAATGTAACATAAAATCGGTAATCCGCGCACTTTTTTCCCTCTTTTCGTGTACGCCGTTTACCGTTCGCAATGACGCTTGCTATATTTTAATAGATCGGACAATTACGCACGCTACGGTATATTATATGTTTATCTATTTATTTATTTTTATATGTTTTATTTATATAATGGGAAAGGGGGGTGATTTCAACTTTTATTGGGGGAGGGGTTTTGGGGTAGTGTAATAGTGTTTTTAACTTTTTTTTTTTTACACATTTGAAGTCCCTTTGGGGGACTTTTACATTCACTACTTGGATTTTTACACTGATGAATGCTATGCCATAGGCATAGCATTGATCAGTGTTATCGGCGCTCTGCTCATTGAGCCTGCCTGTGCAGGCTCAGTGACCAGAGCGCCGATCGGACCGCACGGAGGCAGGTGAGAGACCTCCGGCAGTCCGTTTTACCGATCGGGACCCCCGCAGTCACACTGCGGGGGTCCCGATCGGTAAGTGACAGGGGACTCCCCCTGTCACTTACACTTAAACGCCGCGGTCGCGCCACGATCGCGGCGTTTAAGGAGTTAATGACACGCGGCAGCGCGATCGCTGCAGCGTGTCATTACCGGTGAGGTCCCGGCTGCTGATTGCAGCCGGCCCCCACCTGCTGTGAAGCGCGCTCCGCTCCGGAGCGCGCTTCATAGCGTGAGAAACACCCAGGGCGTACAGTTACGCCCTAGGTCGTCTGGGGACAGACTTCCATGGCGTAACTATACGCCCTGGGTCGTCTAAGGGTTAAAACTGCCTGTATTTAGCGGAATCTTAGTATTATGTAAATTGTATTGTCCATTGACTAGAAATAATACAAATTACACTACTCTGGTGTCTGGCATTGCAGTTCATCATCAATTTAATCAGAGCTTTGATATCAGCCACAGCCTAATAACAACTATTACTAACTATACTAATACCCTATTATCTAATATTGGATGACAATGTAGTACTGTACCCAGATTTAGCCATGTGGTTGCATATACCAAACTAAAGATCAGATTGTGTCTATATAGAAAAGTATATTTTATATTTTGAATTTGCAGTAAAGACAATTAAACTTATAAATATTTACAGCAGTAACACAAAGGCTACAAAAAAAGTTCATTGAAGATGATTACCTGATCTATCGTTCCCAGGAGCTGTTGAATGAGGCGGCAATAAGCTGTTGCTGTGATCCCAGTTATATATATTTCTTTGTTATTGTGCTTTTGAAACATTTCTGAGGGATTTAAAGAGTGTATGAAAAATTCCCCAGCCAATCATCTGCTCGAAAAATGTGATCTCACAAGGTGTCTCTGACATTACACCCACACTTCCACCATTCTAAAGAGGTGAATATCCGCTATGAAACTTGTGGTTACAAAATGACTGTTCTGACTTCCTCTTAATTAGATGACCATGACCAGCTCCAGCCTTATTTTGAGTATCTCTGTCCTCTGCAGGAGAGGATGAACATTATACCCTCACATACAAAGTACATGACACAGCTGTTTGCTACGTAATATATGTTGTGGGTCAAGTATGGGTATCATTTAAATGTCAAGTTACACAAAAATATAAGTCTAGAGAAAATAACCTTGTATATTTCCTTGAGATCGGTTCATGCAATATTTTACACAGTGTTGGAAAACGAAAGTTATAAATAAAAAATAAACTACACAACGTGAATAAAGTTTTTTTTATGGAATTTGAGTGACAAGAAAATCAACGTATGAAAGTTATATATCAGACTAAATTAAGCAAAATCTCTTAAAGCCAATGTACTATCATGTACATTGTTTTTGTCCTTTTTTTTTTTGAAACGCTGTCTGGTTCCCACACTCGGTGCGCAGAGATCAATGCTGTATATATACAAGTCCACCAGGGGGACTTTTTGTTAACGTAAAAAGAAAAATATATTTTTTTTTATTAATAAAAAAATTCCGTCATCTAATAAAAGTCCAAATCACCCCCCTTTCCCATTTTATAAATATAAACAAATAAATAAATAAACAAACACGTTTGGTATCGCCTTGTGTGTAATCGCTGGAACTATTAAATTATCACATTCCTCATCTTGCACGGTAAACGGCGCAAGCGCAAAAAATTCCAAGGTACAGAATTGCGCATTTTTGGTCGCATAAAATCTAGAAAAAATGGAATAAAAAGCAATCAAAAAGTTGTATATATGCACAGGGGCGTAACTACCTCTATAGCAGCCATAGCGGCTGCTATGGGGCCCGCCGCATCAGGGGGCCCCATGGCCTGCTCCTGCAATACACTGGGCCCCCTGAGCCGTCATCATTTGCAGCTCCGGGTGGCCCTGCTGGTCTCCTGGGTTTTGCAAATGTCCCTTTAACTGCAAGCACTCCTGACCAGAGCTAGCAGTTATGTAGTTATGACTTGACCGTACTTGACCGTTTAGTGGTCAGTCGGGGGGGGGGGGGGGCGCAATCAAAAGTTTGCTATGGGGCCCAATCAAAAGTTTGCTATGGGGCCCAGCCATTTCTAGTTACGCCCCTGTATATGCAACAAGGTACCAATAGAAAGCACAGATCATGGCGCAAAAAATTACACCTTACACTGCCCCATAGACCAAAAAATAAAAGCATTATAAGGATGGGAATAAAGCAATTTTAAACACATTTAGTTTTTTCAAAAAGACTTTCATTTTTTAAAAGCCGACGAATAAAATAAAAGTCACACAAGTTACATATCATTGTAATCGTACTGATGTGAGGAACATAGATAACAAGTCAGTTTTACCATAAGACGAACTGCGTAAACACGAAAACAAATTCCTTTTTTTTTTTTCCAATTTGACAGCGCAAATTATTTTTTTCCAGTTTCGCAGCATATTTTATGGAAAAATAAAGTCTGTCATTGCAAAGTACAATCAGTGTTTCAAAAAATAAGGGCTCATATGGGTCTCTAGGTGAAAAAATGCTAGTGCTATGGCCTTTTAAACATAAAGTGGAAAAGGCAAAAGCGCAAAAAGGAAAATTAGCTTTGACCTTAAGGGGTTAATGTTACCATGATTAAGGGCCTGCAAGCCTAAAACATGTTGGTCTCATGTGGACTATGGAGTATTCTTTTATGCTAGCATTAGGCAGAAGATTTATTCCCGTGGATGTAGGATACTCTTCTCCTTCTAACAGCCCCCAGCTGAGAACCCTAGGGTCTGGATAGGGCCCCACACCTGACACCGCCAGTCCCTCGTCACCACCGCTAAGTAATCAAAGTATTGCTATGTTTACACGGAGTGATACTGTAATTCGCCCAATCGATCGTTTAACGATTTTGAAGCAACGATTTGGTTTTTATAACGATCAGCGTTTAGACGAATAAATGGTTAGAAAAATCGTTTGAAAATTCGTAAGAAAAATCGTTATTGCAATTGTTTTTAAGATCGCTTAAGCCCATCTTTTACATAGGGTAAATCGGTGAAAGACTGTTTACACAAAGCGATCTGCAAATTTTCAGCGAACGACGATTTAAGAACATATGGAAAGATAAAAATGAACGATTTCTCGCTCGTCGTTTAATCGTTTGCAGTGTTTACACAAGCCAATTATCGCTCAAATGTTTATTGAAATGTTTATTTGAAAATTCGAACGATAATCATTTCGTGTAAACGCAGCATATCAAAGAGCAACCAAAGTCTGGATTTTTAAAGACTGTGTAAAGTCTGTCTACATTATCAACCAGCGTAGCAGCTGTGACTTCTCAAGGTTATCTTTGTCTATTCTTACCAGCAAGAAACTCAAGAGTACATGTTTTCTACTACTACTACCACTACTACTACTACTACTACTACTACTACTACTATTGAAACTGTGAAGAGATTATTTTGTGCATTGTCTTGTTTTCCCAGAGACTGTATAGTGTGTACTGCACTTGAGAAGTTTTCACTAAACCTGTTCCCAATTAAAGGGAATCTGTTAGCTCCCGAGCCCTAGCTAAGGTGCTGAGAGTGTGCTGTAGCTGGCAGTCCCCTTGTGAACATGGTAACTTTTGGTAATATTCTGTGCAGTGGATTATGCACAATCTCACGTCTACTACTGTAATGACGAGGCAAAGAGGAGTTCCTCCGCCCTCTTCTTCATGAATAATCGATGCTGTCCGGCCTCCTGCTCGCTCAGCTGTCAGCCAGTGTCTCTGATTGCAGATCAGTCCTTTCTAGGCAGTTTGTCTAAAAAAAACCCACTCAGATATAGTTGAATCTCTCAGACAAAATGTACAGTAGGAAACCTAAGAAACCTGAGATTGTACATAAACCACTGCACAGAAAGTTACCAAAAGGCACCATGCTGACTAGATGACAACCAGGTACAGCACACTGTCAGCACCTTAGGAATGGCCCGGGAGCTGACAGATTCTCTTTAAAGGGGTTATCCAGCACTACAAAAACATGGCCACTTTTTTCCAGAGACAACACAATTCTTGTCTCCAGTTCTTGTCAGGAGCAACTTTGCAAAATCAGGACACTTCTCACAGACCTTACTTACCAGGTGGTTTGTGCAGTCAGTTCTCTCACTGTCTTACTGGCCATACTGTATATGTATGATATTTTGTCATGATTGGGATTCTTGTAAAAGGTTAACTTACCAAAAACAAACAAATAATGTATCTACAAAATATCTCCAAGAATATGCGTAGTCACTAGGAGGTCACGCTGCCTGACTCTCCCTACTGGTATGGGGGAACTCAATTCAAGTCCAGTATGCCGTCACAGGTCCAATACCAATACAAGGGTAGTCGGGACTCACTAGCCCCTCCAAGCTACTACAAGTATACCACTAAATAAGATAATAGTATACCAGTTATTTACACAATACTCCTAAATATCGCTGAACCGTAATAATCCAGTTCAGGTCGGTCAAGGAGAACAGACAGACCACCTAGGCCATAGCCCAACGCGTTTCAGCACCAATGTCGGTATGCATCATCAGGGGCCAAACTGGTCAACAGGTCAAGAAAAGTCTGTATATAGTACGTATTGCTACACAAAAACATATGATAAATGGCAATTTTACTCCATTATGCAATAATTGTGTAGTGTAAAACGCCACAACAATAACATCAACACATATGGCAAATTTAACGCCAGTAAATGATGTCCATGTGGTGAGATGTAGTAAGCGCTGCTGTCCTGTACTCACTGTACCATTCTCCAGGATCTCTCATCGGATCACTGCCCCACCCGATAGCGTCGGTGTAGAGACATGTGTCCTTAATAGTGATCAGTATGGGTACAGGTTAATTTTCAGGTAGGACAGCTAGCAAGCGCTTCTATAAGGAGATGTGCTCCCATGCTCCAGCTTCGGCGGAGAATGGTACAGTGAGTACAGGACAGCAGCGCTTACTACATCTCACCACATGGACATCATTTACTGGCGTTAAATTTGCCATATGTGTTGATGTTATTGTTGTGGCATTTTACACTACACAATTATTGCATAATGGAGTAAAATTGCCATTTATCATATGTTTTTGTGTAGCAATACGTACTATATACAGACTTTTCTTGACCTGTTGACCAGTTTGGCCCCTGATGATGCATACCGACATTGGTGCTGAAACACGTTGAAACATAACTGGTATACTATTATCTTATTTAGTGATATACTTGTAGTAGCTTGGTCGGGGCTAGTGAGTCCCGACTACCCTTGTATTGGTATTGGACCTGTGACGGCATACTGGACTTGAATTGAGTTCCCCCATACCAGTAGGGAGAGTCTGGCAGTGTGACCTCGTAGTGACTACGCATATTCTTGGAGATATTTTGTAGATACATTATTTGTTTGTTTTTGGTAATTTAACCTTTGATATAATAAAATTAATTTTAAGCATATCCTTTCTGGTATTGTTTGATGATTGGGATTCTACATGATTCATAGTACTTATTTTGTATCATTCCTTACTGTGTTGGTTGGCCTGGGTCATCATATAAGTGCATCATACTCTTTTCAGTAAGGCACATCCTTTATCTTCTGAATGTTGCAGTGGTTTTTGTTTTTAAGTGCTTCTAGCCAGTTTAATAAAACTATTTTATACAGTTATGTCGGTGTGCACTTGTTTATTATATGCTCTAGCTTTCAACGCTTTGTGTTCTTAGTTCGTAGTTCATGAGTAGCACCCCTTTACACCCGGTTTCTCATCAGTGTTGTATTGTACTCTTCTCCTTCTAACAGCCCCCTAGGGTTCAGTTGGGCTACAGTTGGGGGGACTGATACTAAATGGGGGCTGCAAAGGGGAAATAGATACTTAATGGGGGCTGCAGGCGGTTACTGATTCAATATGGGGGCTGATACTATATAGGGGCTGCAGGGAAGGGACTGATACTACATAGGGGCATCAATGAGGAACTGATCTATATGAGGGCTGCAGGGTGACTGATACTATATGGGTGCTGTGGGGGGTGAACTGATAATATATAGGTGTTTTGGGGGGGGGGGACTGATATAATATGCGGCTGCAAAAGGGGTCAGATATTGTGTGGAGGTTTGTACAGAAGGGCTAATACCAATGTGGAGCCTGGTATTATATGAGGGATGCAGAGGGGGTCTTTTCTTTTTAGGGGCTGTAAAGAGGGGTCTCTACTATATTGGGGTACGCAGAAATGCCTAACACTATATAGGGACTGCACAGAAAAAAAACTGATTATTATGTGGGGGCAAAGAATGTAATCACTGGAACAATGTACAAATAGACTATCAGTGCAACACAGAACCAGTGCGAGATAGAAAGTAAATATTTAAAGGGACATAAAAGAAAAAGATAGCTGATCTCAGGGAACCCAGCCAAAAACGACAACACTGCCAGCTGCTAATGAAAGCGCTCAGTGCAGTGAAGTCCTAGGTGCATTGCCCTCTGGGAAACATGAATATGCAAAAGAAGAGTCGGTGGAGCCTCATCAAAGAGTCTCAAAACACAGGACTAGCCCGATATCCCTCCGGGAAGGACCCAGCCAAGGGGCGGAGGGATATCTGGCCAGTCCTGTGTTTAGAGACTCTTGGATGAGGCTCCACGGGCTCTTCTTTTGCAAAATTTAAAGGGGTTATCCAAAACCTGGCCCCTTTCTTCCAGAGACAGCACCACTCCTATCTCTAGTTATGGTGTGGTTTTTAATTAAGCTCCATTTACTTCAATTGAACTAAGTTATGCTGCGTTTACACGGAGCGGTTATCGTGCGAATTTGCGCGATAACGATCGAATTTGAACGATAATCGTACGTGTAATCGAACGATCGAACGACGAGCGAGAAATCGTTCATTTTGATCTTACAACATGTTCTAAAATCGTTGTTCGCCAAAAATTCGCAGATCGTTCTGTGTAAGCAGTCGTTCACTGTTTTTTGCGAGATAGGCTTAAGCGATCGCAAAACGAATTTTCCGTACGATATATCGTTTCGTCTAAACGCTGATCGTTATAAAAAAAAAATTAGTTACTTCGAAATCGTTAATCGTACAATCGGGCGAATTATCGTTCCTTGTAAAAGCAGCATTATAAAACCCCACCCAAACTGTAGACAAGAGTGGTGCTGTCTCTAGAAGAAAATGGCCATGTTTTTGTAGCTTTGGATAACCCCTTTAAGACGTGAGCAGCGAGACATTTACTTGTTAGGTCATCAAATAACTTGCTCCCAGAAAAGCTCAGAAAATACTTTTAAGCAAACACTCCCATATTGACTGCAGGTGAACAGATTAATAAATACGACCATCTAAAAACCAAGAGGGAGACAGGAGAAAAACACATCCAAGGCATATTAAAAATAGCCAAGCTTTCCGACACCTTTATAGTTTTGCTTTCTCCATACGTCAGCTTACAGGCATTGGGAACACAGGAAGGATGTCCTTATTTGGTATAAGTGTCTATCCTCCACGTAAGGATTTCCATGGACAGAACTGTTATTTCTTCAGGTTTTGTATGGCAGAAACCACAGTGGGTAAGTATCAATTATCTCTGGATTCCAAGCAGACAGTAGTATTTGTATGGATATTATATGTATGAGGGGAGTCCATATTTCGGAGAATTGTGATTATAACATAGCTGTATAGCTTCTGTAGATTAATGTTTTTATGTTCTGGGAGAATGACAAGCTTTTATTTGAGGTTCCTGGTGGTGGAGCTGCGTGTATGTGCAGGCTGATAATTGCTGGATTTTTCACTGCATCGTGTAATTGAGGATGCCGAAAACGGTAATAGGTGTTTACTGCTGGTGGAGCAATGGGACAAAGGAAATGGAACATTAGAAGGCAGAATTGGATGTTACTTTATAAACACATAAAGCAGCCAGTGGTTTACACACACTGACCTTTCACCTTCTAAAACAATTTAAAAAGTGGTGTAACTGGTTGTCTAGAACATAATGCTGGAATTTTAAATGTTACTAGAAGCAGGGTCCAGAATCCAATGTTTCTTCTCACCTATACAACCAGGGAGTTTGAATGGAGTGGCTGCTTATCACAAGCACTATATTCCAATGAAAAAAGCACTCCAATCGCTTCTCAGCCTTTTGGCTAAGATCATATGTAGTATCTGTTCTTATCAGTTTAATAGCTGATACGTCCCCTATCTGGGGACCATATATTAAATGGATTTTTAGAACAGGGAGATGGAAAAAGAGCTTGCTCTGTCCCCTCCAGGCATTGACCTGGTATTGCAGTGCCTCCAGGTTCAGTGCACAAATAAAAAGCACTCCTTAGCCCCCAAGATCAGCACCTGGAAATGTATTTCAATAGAGATGTTAAAGGGGTTAAGTTATCTCCTGTACATATAGCTTTTTAGGGCTTAACCCCTTAACGACATCGGGCGTAAACTTACGCCCTCGCGCCCTGGTACTTGGCGCATCAGGGCGTAAATTTACGCCCGATGTTTCCCCGATCGCTGCGTGTTCACACACAGCGGTCGGGGAAGATGGCCTGCTATAAATCATAGCAGGCCATCTTAGCTTCACGGCACGGGGGGTGGTTAACACCCCCCGTGCTTACGATCGCCGCTATAGGCTGATCAATTCAGATCAGCCAATAGCGGCGATCGGAACCTTTCCGGGTCATCGGCGACCCGATGACCCGGAAAAAAATGGCGGTCGGTGCTGTCCGAGGACGGCACCGACCGCCATTACTGTAAAAAGTAATGGTGATCGCCGTGCCACCGGCCCGATCGCCGTGAACGGCCGGCCGGTACCGGCCGGCCATTCACGGCGATCGGGCCGGTGGCACGGCGATCAGAGTCCCACAATATAGTAAATACCTGCCCTGGACCCCTCAGCTAGGCAGCCGAGGGGTCCAGAGCAGGTATTTGTACATTACTCACCTGTCCCGGGCTCCTGATCGGCGTCTTCCGGGTTCGCGGCATCCTCGTCTTCGTTCGGGTCTTCGGCTTCTTCCGTGACGTCACGTTCGGCTTCTCTCGGCTATTTTCGGCTCCAGCGTCGGCTCTTTCCGTATTTTGCGCTCTGCTGCCCTCTAGCGGCTGATATGTGTAATACACTTATCAGCAGCTACAGGGATGTTCAGAATTTTTTTTTTTTTTTTTTCAAATTTTTTTTTTTCTATTTTCCGCACCCTATCGCCGCTGAGTGTTGATCAGCATCGCACGAAAGTGCGCTGCTAATCAGCAACTCCTCCTTTTTGGCGTAGGGTGTTTTTTTTCTATATTCTACTGCCACGGTCTGCTTATAAGTGCCGCACATAACTGCGGCATTTATCAGCAACTCCTTTGTTGGCGTAGGTTTTTTTTTTATACTTACTGTAAAAAAACACGTAAAAAACACTACATTACACCACACTACATTGAATAAAGTTTGACACTACACCACTACATACCCCATATACTAATCCCCGTATAAAGATGGCCCCCTGGGTGTTTTCGGCTTCAGAGGGATACGTTATTATTACCTCCGACACCGAAACAGCCAGTGAGGATGAATGGGGGGTCCTTCGTTCCTCCATTCATCCTCATCATCCTCATCCTCCAGTGACGTGTCTGGGGGTAGTGTAGCGTACGCTGCCCCCCAGACACATCTTTTCCGCCAGTACCGTCCCAATAAGAGATGACGGTATGGAGTGAAATTCTACAAACTCTGTGAGCGTACCTTAGGGTACACTTACAGATTTCGGGTACGTGCACACTGCGGAATGGCGAAGGATAACCCTTCGTGCATTCCACAGCTGGCACCCGCCGGCGGACTGATGCAGGCATGTGTCTCCACCCGTGTCATAGAATCCATTCTATGCACGGGCGGATTCCATCGTCCATCCAAAGAATGAACACGTTGGACGGAGAGCGGAATCCGCCCGTGCATAGAATGGAGTCTATGACACGTGTGGAGATGCGCGCCTGCATCAGTCCGCCGGTGGGTGCCAGCTGTGGAATGCACGAAGGGTTATCTGTCGCGATTCCGCAGTGTGCACGTACCCTTAGAGTGTATGTAGGAAGGGACACCCGAATCCAGCCCCAGATGCCCCCCCATCCTCGGAGTTAGTGGGAAGATCGTCCGGGAACTGATCTTCCCACTGCTGGATAAAGGTCACCATCTGTACGGGGATAACTTTTATACCAGCGCCCCCTCCTCTGGTCTCTCGCTGCCCTGTAGCTTGCGGCACGATCCGAACATATCAGAAGTAGTAATAGCGCCCTAATATTTAGCAGCCATGGAGCGGACCCAGCGCTTCTGGATATGAAGGACCCCGTATCGCACCAGGGCAACATTTTCCAGGTGACGTCCCCCACACTGGAGAAAGGGAGACCCCAGAAGAAGTGCAGAGTGTGGTGTAACAGGGGGATCAGGAAGGACAACATTTTCCAGTGTGCCACCTGTCCTGATCCCCCCGGCCTCTGCATACTGGATCGCTCCAAGGCGCACCACACGTCACTGGGGTTCTACATTATCTAAATTCTGTCCCTTATTCCTATTTCAGGGGTCACGTTGATCCAGGGATTATTCTGATCGCCATTATGGAGTCGGGAAGGAATTTTTCCCCTGTGATGAGGCTACTGTCGTCTGCCTTACGAGGGTTTTTTTTTGCCTTCCTCTGGATCAACACAGGTTGAATTTGATGGACACCTGTCATTTTCAACCTTATAAACTAATAATTGGCCTAATACCCCCAAAATAAATTAGAATTGTCCCTTTTCCCCAGCTAAATAGGTATGGCCGCCATTCCCATTAGAGGATGCCATGTCGCAATTACAAAGCCTCTGTGCGGCCAGGACAGTAGAAACCCCCCACAAGTGACCCCATTCTGGAAACTACACCCCATAAGGAATCTAAGAAGGGGGGCAGCGGGGATATGGCCCCCTGGTGACGGCCACATTTGGGACGTGAAAATGAAAAAAATTGTATTTTTTATTTTCTCGGCACATGTTCTACGTAAGTGCCCGTCACCAGTGGGGTCCATATGCTCACTGCACCCCTTGTTGGATTCCTTATGGGGTGTAGTTTCCAGAATGGGGTCACTTGTCGGGGGTTTCTACTGTCCTGGCAGCACAGGAGCTTTGTAATTGCGACATGGCCTCCATCCTCCATTCCAGCCTCTAAATGGCGCTCTGTCCCTTTGGTGACTTGCCCTGTGCCCATATGGCACATTATGTCCACATGTGGGGTATTTTCGTACTCAGGGGAAATTACCCTACACGTTTTGTGTTCATTTTCTTTTTTAACCCCTTGTGGAAATGGAAAAAAATCAAGGCTAGACCAACATTTAGTGTAATTTTTGTAAAATTTTTACTCTAAATCATTAATCTTGTCATGTTTTTTCATTTTCACAAGGGGTTAAAAGATAAAAAAAACATTTAATGTGTAGAGCAATTTCCCCTGAGTTTGGAAATACCCCACATGTGGACATAAAGCGCCATGCGGGTGCAGGGTAAGCCTCCGAAGGGAAGAAGCGCCATTTGGTTTTTGAAGGCTGGATTTGGATGGAATGGATTTCGAGGGGCCATGTTGCATTCAAAAGGCCCCTGTGTTGCCAAGACAGTTGAAACCCCCCACAAGTGACCCCATTATGGAAACTGCACCCCTCAAGGAATGTAACAAGGGGTGTAGTGAGCATATGGACCCCACGGGTGACAGACACAAATGTGGAACAATGTGGCGTGAAAATGAAGTATTACATTTTTTACACTATAATGTTGGTTTAGCCTTGAATATATCATTTTCACAAGGGGTTAAAAGAGGAGAAAAAAAACTAAATGTGTAGCGCAATTTCCCCCGAGTCCGTAAATACCCCACATGTGGACATAAAGCGCCATGCGGGTGCAGGGCAAGCCTCCGAAGGGAACGAGCACCATTTCGTTTTTGAAGGCTGGATTTGGATGGAATGGATTTTGAGGGGCCATGTTGCATTCAAAAGGCCTCTGTGTTGCCAAGACAGTTGAAACCCCCCACAAGTGACCCCATTATGGAAACTACACCCCTCAGGGAATGTAACAAGGGGTGTAGTGAGCATATTGACCCCACTGGTGACGGGCACAAATGTGGAACAATGTGGCGTGAAAATGAAATATTACATTTTTTACACTATAATGTTGGTTTAGCCTTGAATTTATCATTTTCACAAGGGGTTAAAAGAGAAAAAAACACACAATATGTGTAGAGCAATTTCCCCCGAGTCCGTAAATACCCCACATGTGGACATAAAGCGCCATGTGGGCGCAGAGCAAGCCTCCGAAGGGAAGGAGCGCCATTTGGATTTTGGAGGTTGGATTTGGCTAGAATGGATGATGAACGCCATGTCACATTTACAGAGCCCTCCTGCTGCCAAAACACTGGAAACCCCCCACAAGTGACCCCATTCTGGAAACTGCACCCCTCAAGGAATCTAACAAGGGGTGCAGTGAGGATATGGACCCCTTGATGACGGGCACATTTGTGCCATGAAAGTGAAAAAATGAAATTTTTCCCTTTCACGTCACATTGTTCCACATTTGTGCCCGTCACCAGTGGGGTCCATATGCTCACTGCACCCCTTGTTAGATTCCTTGAGGGGTGTAGTTTCCAGAATGGAATCACTTGTGGGGGGTTTCCAGTGTTTTGGCAGCACAAGGGCTCTGTAAATGCGACATGGCCCTTGAAATCCTTTTTCAGTGAAATTCAGCTTCCAAAAGCCAATTGGCGCTCCTTCCCTTTGGAGGCTCGTCCTGCGCCCCCTTGGCACTCTATCGCCACATGTGGGGTATTTCTGTACTCGGGAGAAACTGCGCTACACATTTTTTGTCTTTTTTTGCCTCTTATCCCTTTAAGAAAATGAAAAATTGAAGGCTAGAACAACGTTTTAGTGTAAAAAATAAATTTTTCTTTTTTCACGCCATATTGTTCGGAAAATCTGTGAAGCACCTGTGGGGTCCAGATGCTCACCGCACCCCTTGTTACATTCCTTGAGGGGTGTAGTTTTCTAAATGGTGTCCCTTTAGGGGTGTTTTTTAGGTTTTGACACCCCAGAGCCTCTGCCAACCTGAAGTGGTACAGTCAAAAATGACCAAATATAACGGAGGCGTTGAAATTCACTAGGCGCTCCCTTATATCTGAGGCTTGTGGTTGCGTCAAATAGCGCAATAGGGCCACATATGGGGTATTTCTATAAACTGCAGAAACGGGGCAATAATTATTGGGGTGCATTTCTCTGGTAATAGGTTTATAATTATGAAAAATATTGGATTACAATAAAATCTCTGCACAGAAAATTAAAATTTTCAAATTCCTTACACACTTGGCTTTTATTTCTGTGACTCCCCTAAAGGGTTTAAACACTTTCTGGATATGCTTTTGCAGAGTTTGGGGGGTGCAGTTTCTGAAATGGGGTGCTTTGTGGGGCTTTCTAACATACAGGCCCCTCAAATACACTTTAAACCTGAACAGGTCTCTAAAAATATCTGATTTTGAAATTTTACTGAAAATTTGGAAATTTGCTGCTAATGTTTTAAGCTTCCTATCGTCTAAAAAAAATGAAAGATAGTTTAATAAATGCCGCCAACATAAAGTAGACATGTTGCTAATGCTATTTAATATATAATTTATGTGGTATAACCACTTTCTGTATACGCAAAGAAGTTTCAAAGTTGGAAAAATGCATTTTTTCACATTTTTTCACCTTATTTGGGTTTTTTTCATAAAGATTTGTTATGAGTATCGACTCCAATTTACCAGAAATGTAAAGTACAATATGTCACGAGAAAACAATCTCAGAATCAGCCGGATAGGTAAAAGCATCCCGAAGTTATTAATGACTAAAGTGACACTGGTCATATTCATAAAATTTGTCTCTGTCATTAAGGCCATTTCAGGCTCTGTCCTTAAGGGGTTAAAGTGTCACTGTCGTTTTTTTTTTTTTTTTTTTTTTGCAGAAATCAATAGTCCAGGCGATTTTAAGAAACTTTGTAGTTGGGTTTATTAGGCAAATATGCCATTATCTGCATTCAACTAGACTTTCCCCAGGTCCCTCCCCCCATTCACTGCTCATTATCAGGAAATCTCGACTTTTTTACATCAGTCGTGCCCTGTGTAACCTATGGAGAGGGGAGGAGGGAGATTACTCGCCAGCAGAGAGCATAGAACAAAGGATTACACAGTGGGAGCTGTGTGAAAGCCAGTATTCAGAGGCCAGAGAGGTCAGTGCTGACTTCAGAGGAGATAGCCTGGTGATGTAGCTGTAAATTAACTCTTTGTTGTCCTTTTTTGGTGCCTCATCTCCCTCCACCCCTCCCCTCTCCATAGAAAACCATGAAGACAGGGAAGAGAGCTTCAAACTGCGTTTTCATGATAAAAATTCATTTTTTCGGCTAATAAACCCAATTACAACGTTTCTTAAAATCGCCTGTACTATTAATTTATGCAAAAAAATTTAAACGACAGTGACACTTTAAGCCCCCATTACACGAGGCAACTGGAGGAGCAAATAAGTGCTGTCAGTGCTTGCATGCTTCTCGTACCCCACTTGCTGCCGCTGCCATTATACGTGGTGGCAGCAAGTGGGTAAGTCCGGGGGCGGTCGTGGGGAGGCTGCACGGGTGATCGCTGGATTGTCTTGGCAGCCCATAGGGGATAGCAGTGGTCTGCTGCAACCGCTCCTGTTCAACAGAGCGACAGCAGCAGATCGTTGCTATCTAAGTCGTTTGTCTTTTAACATGTTGAAAGACAGACGACTGCAATGATAAGCCGACATCGTTCATGACGGCTGATTGTTGCTTTCTATTACACAGGACGATTATTGGCTGAATATAGACGATAATCATTCCGTGTAATAGGGCCTTTATTGACATTGCAGACATGGGCACCCAGTCTTATGGCCCTTTCATGAGCCAGATGGGGAAACAATAAGGGCCATATTACATGTAGCGTTAACTAGCTGCAGCTACATTTCTTTTCTAACTTTTTCTTTTCAATTTTATTGGTCTTCCAAACAATTTTCACATCTTATCTTTTCTAAAGAAAGTTCTTTACAGACATTTTCCCGCCAAGTGGTAAAATATCACTCAGTTTTCCTCTCTAAGTTTCTTGGACAAATGAAACAATGCTTTCTCGTTTTCACAATCTCAGACCCTAGATCTTTCTGTACTGGTGCATCAACTTCTTTGCCACTGTAGATAAACCCATTTATGCCATAATAATTAGCAGGGTCACACATCCAGAAGATTTTTTTTCCATACTTGGCTGGTTTACTGGGCACGTATTGCATGAACCTGCAACGTCCTCTGAAAGGTACAAGTTGCTCATCTACTGGCAGGCCCCATTTACACTGAGCAAAAACATCAGAATCCCGCAGTGCTCAGTGTCCTGCAGTGTCTCGATGGGAGGGTGCGTGCTCCGCCGCTTCCTCCCCTCTCTGCTCAAAGAATTATGCTGTTTTTGCTCAGTGTGAACAGGGCCTAACATTAGTACTAGGATTGTAAAGTTTAGTGCAATTTTTGATAAATATGTTCCAGATATAACTGATAGGGGCTAATTTGTCTGTTTTGTAGAAACAAAGAGACTGAAAATGAGACTTTCTCCCAATATCATATCATCACAGGTCCTTCAGCAATTAGCTCACAGTGTATACTGTCCTCAGAAGGACCTGCAATGATGTCATGGCCTTATCACTCCCTCCCAAAATCATATGACATCCTCACATGGCATGATCCATCCCCTGGCCCCTCCACCAGCAACCCTGACTACCCAAAAACCCAAACACTGCCTTAGTACATGATAAAAATATCAGGGGCCTAAAAGCCCCCCCCCCCCCCCCCCCCCATTCCGTAAAGATGTGGTTTTCACCAAAAAAAGCATTTTTACTTAAAAATGCCTATCAAGAAAATTATATAAACAACTGGATATTACCAACAATAACATACTTGAAGAATACCTAGAGTTTCAAAATTCTAACTGAAGTAATTTTGCAGATAATATCAAAAAAGTAAGCATGGGGGCCTAAAAGGCCCCTGATCAGCATTCTAGGGTTAAAGGGAACCAATCAACCAATCGGGCTGATATGGTTCCCTAAACTGCTGTATACAGGTCCTGCAGCAGCCGCGGGACGTATGCAGGAGCTGTATACCCGAAAAAAGGACTTTAATCCCCCGGGCGTGTGACAGACAGCGGTGGGGAAGTAGTCATCTGGGCGGCTACCCTCCCGTATCTGGTAATTGCGCTCTGCCTGTCCATAACTGGCCTCTCTGCCAGTCAATCATCCCTCCGAACGCGCTGTGAGTCATGTGACTCTCTCTGTGCAGGTGTATAGGCTGGAGGCTGAATTGCCGCCCCCTTCAGTTACAGCAGACACTTCACTCTGCCTCATGGATGGAGCGGCCCTGACAGTGATGATGTGGGCTGTTTAGACTACCATGGGCCCCCAAGAGCCTTGTGCCCCAGGTGGCTACCTAAAATGCCCATGCTATAATCTGCCCTACTAAAGATTGTGCCACCTCTGGCTAAAAAACATTGGTATACCTGTGTACTTGCCATGAAATAGTGTTGGGCAGGATTTTGGTGACTCAGTACTGGGAATAGTACTTTAAGCACTGGATTCAGTTTAACCAAGGTTGAAACAATAGGAGGAGGGGGTGGTGTGCTCAACCTGTAGTAGAAGGAGAATGTAGTGGACGCCGTGTCTAGCGTGCACTACCTAGTTCTGCACCTAATAGAACTTGCAAATGGTCTGAGAGAAGAAGGAGGGTGGCAGGCTCTCCAGAGACAGTTGGCTTGTATAAATTTAAGATTTAGGATTTGTATATCTTTAAATGGTTATTTATGAATAATGGGCACTTCTGAAATAATCTAAATCAATAGCATAATATAAAAATATTGCTTTATATGAGAAAAATAAGTGTATAAAGTAATTTCATATAAGATAAAATTGGCAAATGAAAATCATTAAAATCGGTTAAAAGTATTATACATCATTTACATAATCTTATAATAGTTCTGTAATGAATGTTATCATTGTTTCATCATAATATTGAATTCTTGTGCAAGGCCACTAATTGCGATGTGTCACTGCGGTGCTGGGCCCTAGCTATACCGCATGCCACCATTGGTTCCCCGTACACTCTTCTTTATATATAGATTGGTTGGAAATACAATTAATATTAAAGCCGTATATTATGCATATGCGGTGGTAATCCACCTCTCACCACTCTCCGCAGCTGTCTAGACTTCTGGTGGTGCGGTCTTTGTTGTATGGCAGCCGGGTGTAGCGGCATCCTCCGCCTGTGAGTTGGTGCACGGCAATAATGTCTCTTTCCGTGGGAGTTGTATATGATGTCTCCTCAGTTCGATCTTTATAGATTGAGGTGGTATTCCCTCGTTCAGATGGCTGGGTCTGCGCCCCCCCCCCCCCCCCCCCCCCCCCCCCCCCCCCCCCCCCCCCCCCCCCCCCCCCCCCCCCCCCCCCCCCCCCACCCCCCCCCCCCCCCCCCCCCCCCCCCCCCCCCCCCCCCCCCCCCCCCCCCCCCCCCCCCCCCCCCCCCCCCCCCCCCCCCCCCCCCCACCCCCCCCCCCCCCCCCCCCCCCCCCCCCCCCCCCCCCCCCCCCCCCCCCCCCCCCCCCCCCCCCCCCCCCCCCCCCCCCCCCCCCCCCCCCCCCCCCCCCCCCCCCCCCCCCCCCCCCCCCCCCCCCCCCCCCCCACCCCCCCCCCCCCCCCCCCCCCCCCCCCCCCCCCCCCCCCCCCCCCCCCCCCCCCCCCCCCCCCCCCCCACCCCCCCCCCCCCCCCCCCCCCCCCCCCCCCCCCCCCCCCCCCCCCCCCCCCCCCCCCCCCCCCCCCCCCCCCCCCCCCCCCCCCCCCCCCCCCCCCCCCCCCCCCCCCCCCCCCCCCCCCCCACCCCCCCCCCCCCCCCCCCCCCCCCCCCCCCCCCCCCCCCCCCCCCCCCCCCCCCCCCCCCCCCCCCCCCCCCCCCCCCCCCCCCCCACCCCCCCCCCCCCCCCCCCCCCCCCCCCCCCCCCCCCCCCCCCCCCCCCCCCCCCCCCCCCCCCCCCCCCCCCCCCCCACCCCCCCCCCCCCCCCCCCCCCCCCCCCCCCCCCCCCCCCCCCCCCCCCCCCCCCCCCCCCCCCCCCCCCCCCCCCCCCCCCCCCCCCCCCCCCCCCCCCCCCCCCCCCCCCCCCCCCCCCCCCCCCCCCCCCCCCCCCCCCCCCCCCCCCCCCCCCCCCCCCCCCCCCCCCCCCCCCCCCCCACCCCCCCCCCCCCCCCCCCCCCCCCCCCCCCCCCCCCCCCCCCCCCCCCCCCCCCCCCCCCCCCCCCCCCCCCCCCCCCCCCCCCCCCCCCCCCCCCCCCCCCCCCCCCCCCCCCCCCCCCCCCCCCCCCCCCCCCCCCCCCCCCCCCCCCCCCCCACCCCCCCCCCCCCCCCCCCCCCCCCCCCCCCCCCCCCCCCCCCCCCCCCCCCCCCCCCCCCCCCCCCCCCCCCCCCCCCCCCCCCCCCCCCCCCCCCCCCCCCCCCCCCCCCCCCCCCCCCCCCCCCCCCCCCCCCCCCCCCCCCCCCCCCCCCCCCCCCCCCCCCCCCCCCCCCCCCCCCCCCCCCCCCCCCCCCCCCCCCCCCCCCCCCCCCCCCCCCCCCCCCCCCCCCCCCCCCCCCCCCCCCCCCCCCCCCCCCCCCCCCCCCCCCCCCCCCCCCCCCCCCCCCCCCCCACCCCCCCCCCCCCCCCCCCCCCCCCCCCCCCCCCCCCCCCCCCCCCCCCCCCCCCCCCCCCCCCCCCCCCCCCCCCCCCCCCCCCCCCCCCCCCCCCCCCCCCCCCCCCCCCCCCCCCCCCCCCCCCCCCCCCCCCCCCCCCCCCCCCCCCCCCCCCCCCCCCCCCCCCCCCCCCCCCCCCCCCCCCCCCCCCCCCCCCCCCCCCCCCCCCCCCCCCCCCCCCCCCCCCCCCCCCCCACCCCCCCCCCCCCCCCCCCCCCCCCCCCCCCCCCCCCCCCCCCCCCCCCCCCCCCCCCCCCCCCCCCCCCCCCCCCCCCCCCCCCCCCCCCCCCCCCCCCCACCCCCCCCCCCCCCCCCCCCCCCCCCCCCCCCCCCCCCCCCCCCCCCCCCCCCCCCCCCCCCCCCCCCCCCCCCCCCCCCCCCCCCCCCCCCCCCCCCCCCCCCCCCCCCCCCCCCCCCCCCCCCCCCCCCCCCCCCCCCCCCCCCCCCCCCCACCCCCCCCCCCCCCCCCCCCCCCCCCCCCCCCCCCCCCCCCCCCCCCCCCCCCCCCCCCCCCCCCCCCCCCCCCCCCCCCCCCCCCCCCCCCCCCCCCCCCCCCCCCCCCCCCCCCACCCCCCCCCCCCCCCCCCCCCCCCCCCCCCCCCCCCCCCCCCCCCCCCCCCCCCCCCCCCCCCCCCCCCCCCCCCCCCCCCCCCCCCCCCCCCCCCCCCACCCCCCCCCCCCCCCCCCCCCCCCCCCCCCCCCCCCCCCCCCCCCCCCCCCCCCCCCCCCCCCCCCCCCCCCCACCCCCCCCCCCCCCCCCCCCCCCCCCCCCCCCCCCCCCCCCCCCCCCCCCCCCCCCCCCACCCCCCCCCCCCCCCCCCCCCCCCCCCCCCCCCCCCCCCCCCCCCCCCCCCCCCCCCCCCCCCCCCCCCCCCCCCCCCCCCCCCCCCCCCCCCCCCCCCCCCCCCCCCCCCCCCCCCCCCCCCCCCCCCCCCCCCCCCCCCCCCCCCCCCCCCCCCCCCCCCCCCCCCCCCCCCCCCCCCCCCCCCCCCCCCCCCCCCCCCCCCCCCCCCCCCCCCCCCCCCCCCCCCCCCCCCCCCCCCCCCCCCCCCCCCCCCCCCCCCCCCCCCCCCCCCCCCCCCCCCCCCCCCCCCCCCACCCCCCCCCCCCCCCCCCCCCCCCCCCCCCCCCCCCCCCCCCCCCCCCCCCCCCCCCCCCCCCCCCCCCCCCCCCCCCCCCCCCCCCCCCCCCCCCCCCCCCCCCCCCCACCCCCCCCCCCCCCCCCCCCCCCCCCCCCCCCCCCCCCCCCCCCCCCCCCCCCCCCCCCCCCCCCCCCCCCCCCCCCCCCCCCCCCCCCCCCCCACCCCCCCCCCCCCCCCCCCCCCCCCCCCCCCCCCCCCCCCCCCCCCCCCCCCCCCCCCCCTTGTTGAATGGGTTTAAAAGGAAAGAAAATCTAATGTAACCTGATCCATGGTATACATTTCCTATGTTGGTTTAAAGATTTAAACAATGAAATAAAAAAATAAAGTTTAAAAATCAAGAACGGGCTGATATTGTATTGTGATTCGGTACACTTCATTACTACAACAGCGACCTCTACTGGGGGTTGTGTGACATTCAGGAAAATTCCTATGGTTGGAGACGAGTAAATTTTGGAAACTCTATTCCTCAATGATTTTATTAACTGTGAACTGATTCTTAGTCATCATGTCCTTCTGTAGAAGTGATAGCATAGTCCCTGCTTGTCCCTAGCTTGTGGTTACTGGTAAGTGCAAAACACTGAAGTACTTGGAGGATACTAGGCCCGGCTTATATTCAGTATGAAAAGAATTTGCACATTTTTGCTTTACCAAATCTAGATGTGTTATTATATGCTATTTCTGAAAAGTTCATGTTAGAACTCTCCAAATATTGATTGGATACACATACACTCCAACATATGCCAAGGCACTATGTCTAATGATGAGCAAACATCGGAAGAATGTCCGTGTTTAGCAGCGTGGCCGAACACAAACACCGGGCATTCAACTACCATTTTCATCCCAGAGAGTCCTGGAAAATATGAATACAGCCATAGATTTGTAAATTACTTCTGTTTAAAATCTCAAGTCTTCCAGTACTTATCAGCTGCTGTGTGTCCTGCAGGAAGTGGTGTATTCTTTTCAGTCTGACACAGTGCTTTCTGCTGCCACCTCTGTCCATGTCAGGAATTGTACAGAACAGGAGAGGTTTTCTATGGGGATTTGCTACTGCTCTGGACAGTTCCTCTCATGGACAGAGGTGGCAGCAGAGAGCACTTTCAGACTAGAAAGAATACACCACTTCCTGCAGGACATACAGTAGCTAATAAGTGTTGGAAGATTGAAGATTTTTAAACAGTAATAATTTACTAATCTGTACAACTTTTTGGTACCATTTGATAAAAAAAAAAAATTGCCGGAGTTCTCTTTTTACCAAAGTGGAAAATAGATTTTTTTTTTGTCCAGGTCACAAGTAGGTGCCCCTTCAACACTAGTGGCTAGTGGCGAATATGGCCCTTTTATTTCCGTATTTCATCAGCTCTGAATACAGTCACCTCTTTGACTTCCGCTACTATCCCTGGTGCACTGATTATTAGTCACTGACCCTACACCACAGGAACAAAGGGAATCTGTCTGGGAATATGGGATCGCTCTGTGACAGGCCAGCACAATTTCAACTTCACTGGGCTTCAATTACTTTCCAGCCAAAGAGACAATAATAAAAGCAATGGGATTTGCACAGTATTTCTCCTGTGACTGTGGGATAACCAGGCTGGGCATATGATTAGCTGGGCTCCTGTCTGCAGCATCCTGGTTATTGCACTGGATCTTAGACACTAAGGTAAGATAACTTTCTAATTTTCCCGAAAAAAAAACATCCGATTTCGCTATTTAAAAAAACGTCCGTTTTTGCAGCAATTTAACTGACTTCAATGTAATTGCATTGAAGTCAATGGGAAGGCTGACGTCCTATGCACTCAATGCATTGAAAAACTGACGTTTTTGCCGCGGACGTCAAAATAATGAACATGAATATTATTTTCAGACGTTTTTTGCAAATAGCGGACGTTTTTTATTAGTTGTTCACACACAGTTCTTCGATTGTCACCGTTCTTTCTCCGTTTATACTATTAAATTCAATGGATTTTTCAATTAAGCCACAATCAAAGGGCAATTAGTAACCCCAAACTAAAATAATGTGCAAACACCCGTCATTGCACTAAAGGGATGCCAGGCTTCGAAAAATGTCCGTTATTTTAGACTCATAATAACGGACGTCATTTTAAACGGAGCTGAAACAAACGTTGTGTGAACATAGCCTAAATCAAGCTTCATAGTATAGACTGTGGAGTGGTAGGGCTGTACTGATTACTACCCAGGGCCCTTTGTAGTCTTAAAGGGATACTCTTACCAGGCAGTTGTAGTACCATCTACCAACAACCTGCTTTAGAGTGGGCAGAGCTGAGCAGATTTATAAGAAATTCAGTAACTAGGTTCACACTACTTTTTTGCTATCCGTTTTTTTTTTTTTTTTTTTAAATGCATGAAAAAACTGATGCATTTGTGTGCATTTGTTTCCGTTGACTTCCACTGTAAGAAAAAACGGATCCAATTTTTTTTATGAACACAAAAATGAGGTAGGATACGTTTTGGGTCTGTAAAAAAAAAAAAACATGCGTTTTGATCCGTTTTTTTTAAATAATGGAAGTCAGTGTAAAAACGGATCAAAACAGATGCACACAACTGCATCCATTGTTTTAATCTGTTTTCTGAAAAAAAAAAAATGGTTAAAAAAAAACAGATTGCAGAAACGTAGTGTGAACCCAGCCTAAGGCTACATTTAAAAGTTCTGTACTTTTGGCCGTAAGTGCAAATCTGCAGTTACAGATAAATTTAGGGGCCTATTGATTTCTATTAGGCTGTTCACACCATCTAGAATTTTCTATATCCATAATGCGCAAAAATACTGCCGCAAAAATTACTGACATACTCTAGTACTGATCACAATTGTGGCACGGATTCTCCCATAGAAGTGAATGGAAGCGTCCGTAATTTTTGCTAATCTGTAATTTTTACGGAAGAAAAATCCCTTATGTCTGCAAATCCATGAAAAATATGGATGACTAATTATTTTAAACCATTCAAAATTATTTAACTATCACCTTTCACTTTTTTGCTTTTCTGCAAAAAAAATACAGATTACAGATGCAATACGGACACATATTTTTTTTCCAATTGCAAACAAAGATTGCAGATGAGTGCAGACATCATGTATGGTCCTGAAAAACGACTGACTGTGTGAATGTAGCCTAACTTTTATCTTATTTGAAATTAATTATTATTGAAATTACTGCTAATCCTGGGCTTATAATAATAATATTATTTTTTGTATAGCGCCAACAGATTCCGCAGCGCTAAAGGGGTTGTTCACCAATTTTTTTTTCTTTTAAATAAACTGGTGCCAGAGATTTGTAATTTACTTGTATTTAAAAATCTCCAGTCTTCCAGTACTTATCAGCTGCTGTATGTCCTGAAGGAAGTGGTATTCTTTCCAGTCTGGTGAGCAGGAGAGGTTTTTTATGGTGATTTGCTACTGTTCTGGACAGTTCCTGACATGGCCAGAGGTGGCAGTAGAGAGCAGTGTGTCAGACTAGAGAGAATATACCACTTCCTGCAAGAAATCCAGCATCCAGCAGTACTGGAAGACTTTTATAAGTAGTGGAAAAAGTTTTTTGTTTTTTTAATAGAAGTAAATTGCAAATTTCTGGCACTTTCTGGCTCCAGTTGATTTGAAAGATTTTTTTGTGAACTACCCCTTTAAGGATGCAGTGGGTGCTCCTACTAGTAATTGACAGCCTCCCCTCTGTGCCTATGGAGATTACGGATTAGGGCTGCCCACTATACTCAAGATCAGACTAGGCAGGAATTTTGAATAATAAATGACATGTTATACAGATGTTTTTTCTACAACACCATATAAAAATCTCCTCTACTTCTTCTACTCTATAACAAGATGGCTGACAGACCACACTGCTTGTTCAGTGCAAAATGTTTCAATGAAAAGTCAACTTGACTAGACTTTAAATAACAATTTCAGCTTTGAGGATAATGTACTATTAATCTAATGTATTTTATGTTTTTTAGGCATGCAAAAATGTATTTTTTTGTTGCAGTGGCTTGTCTTGGGGTCTATCTTACATCCTCTGTAAGTATTCATAATATTTTTCGTTCTATTCTTTATACTATGCAGTACTCAGAACACAGCTTAATAAATCACATACAAATGGCATTATGATTAATTAGCGATGGTTCATAGCAATAGATGGTATTGGATATGATATAATAGGGTATGTTGTACACTGTATATAGGGCTAACTGTCTCCAAGTGAGACCTGCTGCGATCAATAGCTTTTGACATGCCTGATGACATTTTGATGTCTCTTTAATGTCTCTTTTGGTGACTCTTTAACCCCTTAAGGTCAAAGCCAATTTTCCTTTTTGCGCTTTTGCTTTTTCCACTTTATGTTTAAAAGGCCATAGCGCTTGCATTTTTTCACCTAGAGACCCACATGAGCCCTTGTTTTTTGCGAAACCAATTGTACTTTGCAATGACAGACTTTATTTTACCATAAAATATGCTGCGAAACCGGGAAAAAATCATTTGCGCTGTCAAATTGAAAAAAAAAAGGAATTTTTTTCATTTCAGGGAGTTTCGTGTTTATGCCGTTGTTATATATGTTCCTCAAGTTGTTAAGATTACAACGATATGTAACATGTATAACCTTTCTTTGATGTGATGTGATGGCTTTTAAAAAATTCAAACCATTGTTAACAAATATATGTTCCTTAAAATCGCTCCATTCCCAGGCTTATTTATTTATATTTATAAAATGGGAAAAGGGAGGTGATTCGGACTTTTAATAGGAGAGGGGATTTTTTATTAATAAAAAACATTTTTACTTACACAGCACTGATCTCTCATAGAGATCAATGCTGTGTATATACACAGCAAAGATCGATTAGATCAGTGATAGATTGCTTTGGCCTGCTGCAGGCCACAGCAATCTATTGCCGAGCTGGGATCAGCGTCATTCCGACGCTGAGGTCCGGCACGGGCAGAAGGACAGATCCCCCCCCCCCCCCCCCCGCGCGATCGCATCGCGGCGGGGGAGATCCGACCCACTAGACACCAGGGATGCACAGAGCAAAGCCTCTAAATGCAGCTGTCAGGTTTGACAGCTGCATTTAGAGGCTTAATTAGCCGGCGCGGCAACGGGACCCGTGCCGGCTAATAGAGGCACTCCCCGGCTGCAGATAACAGCCAGGAGCGGCGCCATTCAGAGCGGGGTCCCGGCGGGCCCCCTCTCTGAACTCACCCCTCGGCACCATGACGTGTCAGATACGTCATGGGTCGCTAAGGGGTTAATGTTACTTAATAACGCTGCAGCGCACCATCATAATTAAGGTGAATGTGGCCTCATTGTCCCCTGCCCTATAAATATATATTAGCAGGTTAGGCTCACCTAACCTGCTGCTAGATTCCCTTTAAGCTTGAGTAGGAGCGTAAAGTCAGCTATAATTTAAGTTCCAAATTGCAGACACTTTTAGATGCTGTTAGTGCAGGGAGACACATAGTACCTTTCATATATTCAGCTGAGGCTTTCCCAAAGGCTGCAAGCTGGAATCCTTTCCTGCTTGATTGACACCTGACCCAAGCAGGGTCAGGGATGGGAGGGGGAGTAAGGAGGTGTTACAGCTTGCTGCACCTCAGGAGCTTGGGAAAGCCTCTTTGACTTTTTGTACTATAGAGGAAAAGCATTTTACTATGTCCTGGAAGCACAGACAGGTATAAGTACAGGTATAAGTGTCAGCTGTTTGGAACATAATTTACAACTTATTGCTTTTAAGAACAGTAGTGTAATATTACTGTGAAAAGTTTACAATTTTTTTGTTGATCTTTGTAGAGTTCATCAGTAACAGTGATGCAAGACATAACACCTGGGGTAAAGGTATGCATTTAACTCACTCCTTTTTTCCTTTGAACTGTCCAGAGCAGGGGTAAATTCCTATAGCAAATCTCTTCTGCTCTGGACAGTTCCTCTTCTGCTCGGGTCCTAGTTCCAGGGACCCTTATTCCTAGTATTTAAGGATTCCATAATGACAGAGACTGTTCCACAAGCAAATGTGGTACCAATATTCAAAAAGTGATCCTGGAAACTATAGGCCTGTAAGTCTAACATCTATTGTGGGTAAACTATTCGAAGGTTTTGTAAGAGATGCTATGTTGGAGTATCTTAATAAAAAAACGATTGATTAAATAAATAAATAAATAGGAATTAGAGCCACCTTAAAAACAATGCAAAATGTTTACATGAAAGTATTTTTTTAAATTTTATTTTACTATTAAACTTCTTTATAATTTAGTTAAATGAAAGCATGAAGGAACAGGAGCAGAAAGAAAAAGTTGTAATCGACCAATATGCCATGACTGATATGGAATCTAATACGAAGCGTATCATACATAGTAAACATGAAATGGGCCCCGATGAGCAAGAAGAAGATTTCACAGTTAAGCCTGGATCATTTTCAATAGAATCTTTTCTGAATCTGTTCAATATGGCCATTGGTAAGAATGTGCCATCTCCTTTGGGTGGTAAAGATAACCAAACTAGTGTTTCAAAGATTGAAGAGATCAATGAAGGAGACCATGTGATAGATGACGTGGATATTGAAATGCAAGAAGAAAATAAATCAGAAAGTCAAGAGTCTGAAAGCAATGGTCAGCAAAGTCTGGGCCTTTCCTATGATGGACTTTTGGAAAAATCTGAAAATTTTCCATTAAAAACCAACACTGAAAATGGACAAGATGTCACGGAAAGCAGCACAGTGTATACAAATATTCTAGAAAGAACAGATGATGAAACTTTGCAAAACACTTTAACTATTACTCACAATCTGGATAGCATGAAGGAAATGATCAATAATGATACTCAAGAGGATGTAGAAGAACCATCTCCAGGAGATATGATGGATATTAAGGAAGAAGAAGGTGCGACCAACATGACGCAAACATATGTCAATGATTCAGAGATGTCTAGAGAAGAGGAGGATTTGATTAAAGAGGAGAATGGAGTCAAGACAAGAAACATTTCTAGAGATCCCATAACAGAGCAAAAGAAATCTGCTACAGAAGAGCAGGATAACCAGCAGTCACATAGCATAGTAAATTATAACAGGAAAAGAGGTGATGTCCCAGATGTTGAGAACTCCAGTGACATGACTTCTGCTGACCGCAATGATGGAAATGCGGATACAGCTAGTACTGACCTTCTCCAGAACTCTAGTAAACCCCTAGTAAGTCACCAGGATCATATAGTACGTATGTAATTGAATACCATTTAAGGCTATGTTCACACAGCGTATGATTCCGTCCGTAGATCGTACACCGCCGTACATGTGCGGCTAAAACTACGGGCATGGGAAAAAATAGACATGCGGCCGGATGCGTATGAACCGTGCACATACGCCCGTAGTACAGTTATGCTTCCCTAGCTTGTTTCGAAGCGATATGAGGCAGGTCATTTATTTGGCAATCTTCGCCCAGCCCCGTAAACCACACAGAACCTTTTGGATCAAAAAATCACGCTCAATTTGGCTGAAATAAGTACTTCGTACGGGACCGCATGGAAATCCACGGCCGTGAGTTGGAACATTTCCGTCCTCAAACAATGGTCTTGTTCATTTTTCACAGCGCCGTATACGATCCGGCCGTAAGCTCATACGTAGTGTGCATTGTGCGGGCGTATATCATATATTTTCAAGCGAATGCATCAACCTCAAAACTATGTGCGTATATCCGTGGTTTGCACTACGGACGGATTCATACGCAGTGTGAACATAGCCTGAAAGTATAATTTTTTTATATTTCTGAATAACTTTTTTTCTCCACTTATCGAGGGTATCGATGCTGCTAAAGGAGGACGTTTAGAGATAAATGTTATGAACCTTTCTGCTGGTGAGTAGCTAATACTTAATATTCAGATTTGTTCCCAAGACTTAGAACATAAAACTAGAAGGAAAAAAAAACAATGGGTTAGGCTAGGTTCATACTACCGTAATGTTATACCCTCCGGCACAATTCTGTTTTTATTGTTGTGCTCCATTTTCATCAAATCGGTCAGTGTTCCATTTTTATTTGCATGCGCAAATTTTTTGTCCATCCAAAAAAAATAAAGAAAAAAAAGGAACACATACGGAAAGTGCACTTTAGTTTTATTGGTTTATTTTTACATTATAGTCAAGTAGGAGAGATTTAAACAGAAGGTATTTCCTTACACATCGGTTATCAGTTATCGGTTTTCATCCTTTTTTTTTCTCTGAGCATGTGCCGTAGAAGTGAAAAACCAAGAAGAAAAATAAACTAATATGCAAACGGATGCTGACTAAAGCAAACGGATGGACAAAAGTCAGTTTTTTAAAACAAAAAAAACTCATTATCCTGCAATCAGTTTGTTCATCAGTTTGTGCTTATCTGTTCAACTAATATGGATGGATACAATTTATCTGTGTGACATGGGTTGTAGCTAGAGATGAGCGAACCGGGTTCGGGTTTGAGTCGATCCGAATCCGAACGTTCGGCATTTGATTAGAGGGGGCTGCTGAACTTGGATAAAGCTCTAGGGTTGTCTGGAAAACATGGATACAGCCAATGACTATATCCATGTTTTCCACATAGCCTTAGGGCTTTATCCAAGTTCAGCAGCCACCACTAATCAAATGCCGAAAGTTCGGGTTCGGATCGACTCGAGCATGCTCAAGGTTCGCTCATCTCTAGTGGTAGCCATTGATATCAAGGAAAGGCCAGAAGGGGGTGATCTCGAGCCATCATTCTCATCTAGCCAGGCTTTTTTCCAGAGCAGAGAAAAATGATCTTCAACATAAAAGGTGCAAAGTTTGTTCATTATTTAACATGATCTATATTTTTAGATCCATGTATAAATTTTCACTGTAAAAGAGGGAAGATTTGTAAGACTGATGGACATGGGAACCCTTTCTGTGATTGTCAAGACCCGGACCTCTGTTTACCTGGTAACAGAAATGATCTTGTAAGTTAACTATACCTTCTGGTTGATTCAGATAAAACAAAGCATTTTTTGGCTATGTTCACACAGCTCCGTTTAAAATAACATCCATCATTTTGAGGCTTAAATAACGGATGCCATTTAGCAGCCTGGTCTCCCCTTAGTGCAATGACTAATGTTTGTACATTATTCTAGTTTGGGGTTACTAATTGGCCTTTGGGTGCGGATTAAATGAAAAGTCCATTGATTTTAATAGTAAAAACGGAGAAAGGACGGTGACAAAAGAAAAACTGTGTGAGAACAACTAATAAAAAACGTCCGCTATTTGCAAAAGACGTCTGAAAATAATGAACATGTTCATTATTTTGACGTCTGCAGTAAACACTAAAGATGAGCGGAACTTTCGGACTTTCGGTGCGAAAGCGGCTCACTCTAGTGCGATGCCTGCGATCCCGGGTGCATAGTTGCGATCCCGGGAATCTGCGGCCGGGATCTTCTAGGGAATTCGAGATACATTCCCTGGAAATCCAGGGACTGTATCTTGAATTTCCTGGAAGATCCTGCCCGCAGATTCCCGGGATCACAACTATGCACCCAGGATCGCAGGCATCCTAATTGAGCAAAGATGCTGTCGGACCAAAAGCTTATAGATCTGTAAGTTACAAATAAACAGGTGTCAGAAAGTGCCACAGATTTATAATTTACTTCTATTTAAATATCTTAAGTCTCCCAGAAATTATCAGCTGCTGTATGTCCTGCAGGAAGTGGTTTATTCTTTCCAGTCTGACACAGTGCTCTCTGCTGCCACCCTTTTCTGTGACAGGAACTGTCCAGAGAAGGAAAGGTTTCCTATGTGGATTTGCTACTTCTCTGGACAATTCCTGACATGGACAGAGGTGGCAGCAGAGAGCACTGTGTCAGAGCACCACTTTCTGCAGGACATACAGCTGTTGTCTCTTGCTATGTGCTTACACGTAAGCACATAGCAAAAGATTTTTTTTGCACCATATTCTCCACATTTATAACTGTTTAATCTTCACCAGCAAAAGTAATAGGAGTTTATGTCCCCCTGTGAAGAGTCTGGGCATATACTGATTATGACTTTTTTCTTTTCTTTAAACTTCAGGTTTGTGGGACAGATAACAAAACTTATGCAAGTGTCTGTCACCTATTTGGCAATAAATGCCTGCTTGAAGGCACCAAGGAAGGAAATCATCTTCATTTGGACTATCAAGGTCCATGCAAATGTAAGATGTCTGACAATGTTCCTGTGAGACATACAATGCATATTGGCATATCCTGAGTATGTCGGCATATTGTCTGCTGGACTGGTATCTTGACACATTTCAGTGAAGGACTTTTTTCCCACAACGTATTTTCTTGTCTGTTTATCAATTTTTAAAATGACGTCTGTCATTTTGAGTTCAAAATGACGGACACAATTTTGCATTTTGGCCACCTGTCATTACAATGACGGTCACGGTTACATTATTCTAATTCAGGTGGATTAATGACCCTTTGGGTGTGTCTTTAAAGGGAACCTGGCACCTCGGGCAGAGCCCCTGATACCTACCCCCTCCTGCTGGTCCCGCTTCTGATACCGTTCCCACTGTGGAGAAATCACCGCCCGCTCGTCTGTGCACTCAATGTAAATGAGAGGTGAGTCCGATGTCCATAGGAAATCACTGCTCCAGTGGTTTCCTATGCACATTAAAGGGGTTATCCAGCGCTACAAAAACATGGCCACCAGAGACAGCCCCACTCTTGTCTCCAGCTTGGCCGGGGTTTTGCTGCTCAGTTCAATTGAATTGAATTGAGCTTAATTGCAAACCGCACCTGAACTGGAGACAAGAGTCGTGAGATCTCTGAAAGAAAGTGGCCATGTTTTTGTAGCACTGGATAACCCCTTTAAAGGGGTTATCCAGCGCTACAAAAACATGGCCACTTTTCCTCCTACTGTTGGCTCCAGTTCAGGTGTGGTTTGCAATCAAGCTCCATTTACTTCAATGGAACTGAGTTTTAAAACCACACCCAATCTGGGGACAACAGTAGAGGGAAAGGGATAACCCCTTTAAACTCATCTCTTCTAATTTACATGTTGAGTGGGCGGCAATTTTTCTCTGGCCTGACCAGCAGGAGAGGGTAAGTATCAGGGGGTCGGATGGGTTCTGTGCCAGAATGACAGGTTCTCTTTAATTAAAATTCCTGTTGAAAGGATGCTAAAAATAAATTATGTAAAAAATAATCTAATGATCTAAAAAATACCGTCCGTTGTTTGCAAAAGACATCTGCGAATAATTGTGATGATCATTATTTTGACAGTGTGTGCATTAGGCAACCGTCATGCCATTGACTTCAATGCATTCTGTTGAGGGCAATTAAAATGCTGTAATAACGGATGTATTTTTTAAAAGAAAAAGTGGACGCCTTTTTTTCTTTTTTTTTTTTGTACTGTGTGTGAACATAACCGTGTACTGCAGCTTTCTGATGTGATTATAGAATTCAAGACAATTCGGAGACAGAACTGTTTCTAGTTTTGGTGTACTGACTACAAAATCTGTGAGGCTTCCAGAAAGTTGACTTTTGACAGGTGCAATGTGATTCCTTTAAAACCTATTTCCATAGAGTTATTTCATAAGATTCTGCATTTTTCGCAGATATCCCTCCATGCACAGAATATGAACTCGCACATTTTCCATTCAGAATGAGAGATTGGTTGAAAAACGTTCTCATTCAGCTCTATGAAAGGGATCAGGAAAACACCGGACTTCTCTCTGAGAAGCAGAAAAACAAGGTGAGACAATTTCCCTCCTTTTCTTTTTTTAGCAATATTTTATTTACCATTTTCATTCACTAGAACTAATCTGCAGCACTAGCCACTATGTATAATATATATGTTGCAGTGAAATAATAGAATCAGGGATTTGATCAAACACCCGGGAAATGATGAAATGACCATGCCGTTCCATCATTTCCTTAGGTCATGGGTCTCCAAACTGCGGCCCTCCAGCTGTTGCAAAACTACAGTTCCCATTATGCCTGGACAGCTAAAGCTTTGGATTTGGCTGTTCAGGCATGATGGGAAATGTAGTTTTGCAACAGCTGGAGGGCCGCAGTTTCGAGACCCATGCCCTAGGGAATTGATCAAATCACTGACCCCTTTCATGGAATGAACTCTATCATTTCCCCCTGCGACATAGAATTTGCTTACCGTATCGCCTCTCTGCTCCCCCCAGCCTGCTCTGCTCCCCGTCCGCCTCCGCCGTCTCTTTGCTCCCCGTCCGCCTCCGCCGTCTCTTTGCTCCCCATTCCGCTCATTTCCCCTGCTACACGCCTCCTGCTCCCCCGGCCTGTCCGCTCTGCTCCACCTCCGCCCAGCGCCGCATGCCTGCCAGGAGGTTTGCCACTCTGCTCCTCGTCCACCCTGCCACCATATGCCTGCCGGGAGGTGTGCCACTCTGCTCCTCGTCCAACCTGCCACATATGCCTGCCAGGGAGGTGTGCCGCTCTGCTTCCCTGTCCGCCCCGCCGCCATATGCCTGCCAGGAAGATTTGCCGCTCTTCTCTCCCGTCCGCCTCCGCATGCCTATTGGAAGTTCCCCCCCCCCCTCCGCCATTTGCCTGCTGGGGAGGTGTGCTGCTCTACTCCCCCGTCCGCCTCTGCCGCCAAACATAGAGCAGGGCAACTCCTCGATCATTCATTCCGTCATTTTCCCGAAAGGGGTTAGGCATTTGATCAAATCCCTAGGGAAATGATGGAACGGCGCGTTCATTCCATCATTTCCCGGGATTTGATCCAATCCCTAGTGATTTGATCAAATCCCTGGATTCTATCATTTCACTGCAACATATAGACACAGACTCTTTATTCTTCTGATCATTTGATCACAGGGATCCTAGCAGTTATATATTTCCTCTATATATTCCGTCTTATCCTATTTAGTTTAGAACTGCAAATGTAACCTGCATATGTTATTTTTCCTATGTTTACTGGACAGAAGCAGCTTGAAACCTAGGACCCTCACAACCTTGGGTCTAGAATCTGCCAGCGACTTCATGTACTCTAGCGTATCATGACATGGGCCCAGATTCATCAAGCTGCCTGAAACCAACAGCAACCAATCACAGCTCAGCTTTTATATGTTAATAAGCTCTGGTAAAATAAAACCTGGGCTGTGATTGGTTGCTGTGGGAAAAGAGTGACTACTAATACTGTTAACCCTTTCCGTTGTTAGGTGAAGAAAATCTATGAGAATGAGAGACGACTGCAGGAAGGCGATCATGACATTGAGCTGTTAGTGAAAGATTTTCAAAAAAACTACCACATGTATATCTATCCTGTCCACTGGCAGTTTTACCAGCTTGATCAGCATGTAAAGGACAGGTAAGTATTTAAATGGCCGCACGAACAATACAGTAATTGTTTGTGCAGTCCGGCTGCTCGATTAGTCGTTCCTTCTCTGAGTCCTTGCATGGTCCCATGTCGGGCCATGTAAAAGGACCCTAAAGACCTTGTTATTTGATGAAATTATTTATTACACCAAATCTAATGGGAGCAGAGAAGACTAAACATCAAGGCAAGGCAAAAATCTACCTATGTTGCAGGGAAAATTTAAAGGGGAATTCCTATCTGGATTAGTTTTGCCCTATCCACAGTATTTACATAATAGGGAATAACAAAGAGATTACCATTTGTTTATTTAGTTTAATACCCTTGTGTGGATTTCTTCCTTAGGATGCTTACACACTCGGAGCTGGCTGCCCTTCGAGCACCTCTCATCCCAATAGAACATTGTGTGAATACGTTTTTACAAAAGTGTAACACCAACAATGACAGGCACATCTCTCTGTGGGAATGGTGCCACTGTTTTGGAATCAAGGAAGGTATGTGTTATATGGGGGAAAGTCCAAACCAATATCTGGTATAGAAAGCTATGTCAACTTTTAATTGTGTTTGTGCATTTAAACAAAAATCATCTTTGGGCATAGTTTTTATAAGAACTATTTTCTTTTTTTGACTATAAACATTCTTCCATTCATCCTATACTTCCTGCTGCCATACATTCGATAGGTGAACAAAAAGTAGGGGGCAGATGGAGATATGATTGTAGAATAAGTCTACACAAGGTGTCATTTGTATTATGTTACCATAGAGGTAAAAAGATCTGCAGACAGTATAAGGCTATGTATACACAACGTATTTTTAATGACAAGAACGGACATCATTTTCACTTAAAACAACGTCTGCTCTAGTCATAGAGAAATGTGTTGCATTGCAAAGTCAACGCAAAGAACGGCTGTGGTTCACAAGTGTATTAAACAATGGCCGTGGAAATAATTGACATGTCAAATATTTTCGGCCGTTGTGCATTAGATGAATTTGTTTCTTTGTTCCATATACAGTATAGGGCCATGTTCACATGTCGTAGGAGACCAGCTGTTCCGTGACCCGGCAGGGTCACAGAGCGGCCGGTCTCTTAAAAGATTATCCCGGCCAGTACTGCAATACCGGCCGGATGATCTTTCGGTCGGCAGTGTTCTGATGCGTGCCATGCGCATCAGGACTCCCCACTGCACGCTACAAAGCTTGCAGCCACAGCCCCTCGCTCCATAGTGTGCACTGACAGGGCTTTCTGCGGCCACTGAATAGCGGCGCAGAAAACTGACAGGTCTATGTGTATACGCTCCGTCCGGGATCCCATAGACACCCGGCCAACGTATTTTCTCGTATTAACTACGGCTGTAGAAATACGAAAAAATACGTTGTGTGAACATAGCCTAATGTATAATAAAATGTTCAAAGGAAATAAACATATTTATTATCCCCTTATTTTACAGATGACGTTGATGAAGACTTGTTGTTTTGAATCTTTAATGAAAACGCTGAAGATCTCCATGACAGACATTAAGTTGTTACGTGAATGCGATTTCATACAGTAGTAGCTGAAAGGACTATTTAAAGGGGTATTTTAAATTCAGTACATAGAAGTTATTGTTTGTGTGATTATTAGTTATATAGTTTTCAGTGTTAATTCCTCTTGGTTTTCAAGATTACTGTATGTTTCGAAAATATTTATCTTTTTTACGTCCTGTGACATGCATGTACATTATGGGGTTAACTAGCGTTGGAAAAAAAATGGCTACTTTCTTCCAGAGGAAGTTCCACACTTGTCTCCAGTTTGGGTGTAGGTTTTGCAACTCAATTCTACTGAAGTGAATGGAGCTTAGTTGCAAACCACACCTGAACTGGAGACAAGAGTGGTGCTGTATCTGGAAGAAAGTGGCTATGGGTTTACTAGCGCTGGATAACCCATTCAGAAATATATGTGTCGTCTGCAGCTGAAAGCTTCTGTCAGTGACCCCAGAGTCAGAGATCCCAGCCAATTTAGCCAATTTACTGTATAAGAAATCAAGATATTGTATGTTCAATTCCCTTAGGAGGATTAAAAATGTAAAAAAATAAATTAAATTAAACTTACTGTATTTTTCGTTTCGTTTCGTCAGACTGTTCTGACTACTTCCCTAAGGTTTGGGCAAAGTGCTGATTCAGTCCTGTGCTCAACTGCTGCGAGAACTGTGCAGCTACTGATAGCTGCACAGTCTTCTTCCCTCTCCTGCCAGACACCCATCTTTGAGATCAGTTACCTGCAGGAGAAGAATCTGAATGTGATGTCAACCCCCTCCAGATTCCTGCATGTAGAAGGGTAGTGTCTAAATCCCATACCGTTAAGGGACCTCGATGGGTGTGCGCATACAGCTCTCCAGACATGCCCCGCCACGGCCGGATTTCATTGGCTGCTCTACTCCGGGCTTCCTAGCAGCCAAAATCAGACCCTGCCGGACTCCTGATCCTAATCCGAACATTTAGTTTTAGGGTTAGGGTTGGGGGTCGGGTTAGGGTTACGTCCCACTGATTTCTCATGTTCTAACCCTCCCCACAGCCCCAACCTTAACCCTAACCTTGCTGATTAACACCAACTCCGAGGGTTAGGGTTGTTGTGTTGGCAGGGCATAGTTAAGTAATATGTTTGTAGTAACCCTAATCCGACCCCCAACCCTAACCCTAAAAGTAAACGTTCGTATTAGGGTCGGGGGTCCGTTAGGGTCTGATTTTGGCTGCTAGGAAGCCCGGAGTGGAGCAGCCAATGAAATCTGTCCAGGGGGGGGGCTTGCCTGGAGAGCTGTGTGCCCACCCAGTGAGGTCACTTTACGGTATGGAATTTAGTCACGACCCATGTAGAAGCCATACCAAGAACAGGAGCTGAAGAACCTGCAGGACCTTCAATGATGTCACAATCATGTGATTAGTCATATGGCTGAGAGAAAGGCTCCCTGTAAATACTGTAAGTAGGGACAATCTGTATTATATTTGTGTATGTGTCTGTCTTTCTCAGTCTATCTGTGTATCTGTCTGTATGTATACAGCAGAGCTATTTGTGTATGGTGAAAGTATGTGTCTGTACATTGATGCAATAGCACTGTGTGTGTCTGTATGTTTATGTAGCAAAGCTGGGTGTGTATTTTGGTGTAGCAGAGCTGGGTGTATATGATGAAGCAAAGCTGGGTGTTTGTTGAGTATGCTGTAGAGCTGTGTCTGTGTAATTATAATGTACTCTAATGGAGAGTGTTAAAGTGACCCTGTGATTTCAATAAACTTTGACCCCCTTCACTACATTAAACAACCAGGGAAGTTTATTAAGATGAAATATTTTTTTCCCTGTTTTCAGTTGTACAAACCAGGGGTGCTTCTTATAGTCAGGTGTTTTACAAAGCAAAAAATATGGTAATTGGTGTCCCCACATGTAGGAATAGTCTGTCCCGACACGCGGAACGGCATGGCACGGCGTTCAAAGGCAGCTGGCTGATGAGTGCACTACCGAACTAATGAAGGGCATCGCTTTGTTTATACTGTAAATTTACTCATCTCTAATCGTGATGTGTGTTGTAGTCTGTTTTACTACCATATCAAAGATTTGTGTTAAATTCGTATCATGAGAAATCGGAATCCTTAACCAAACTTTAGGAGATGATAAGGGGACACAAACCTGTAGACATGAATTATCGTGCTGAAAGAAAGTATTTTTAGAAAACTGTGCAACTTAGTATAACATTTATTTACTGAAACCAAAATACCCCGTTAAAAGTCCCTGGAAACATTTCCCTGTAAGAAGTGACTGTTATTCATGATGGATTTGTTACCTACTAATCCAATGTAATGCCAATGCTTGTATCAGAGTTAATCAATAAAATAGTTTTCCATTTTCAGTAATTTATTCCAGATTCAAATAGGATAAGGCAGATTTACTAAAAAGAGGATAATCTGTAGCTGAATAGTTTTTACTGCAAATATATTAGAGGGGTACTCCGGCCCTGGGGTATTTTTAAGCTATGGCCGGGGAGGGGGTGATTATGGATGGTGGAGGTCACTTACCTCCTCGGTTCCAGTGCCGGGTCCTGGATCACGCCGCCCCGGTACACCCGTCCCGCAGCCGCTTCCTGGTGTGAGCTGCCGCATGAGAGGTGACATCTCAAGGCAGCTCAGCCATTCAGCGGCCGAGGCGGGACTCCGCTGTGTGTACTACTTCAGGTTGGTAGAGGCTCTGGGGTGGGAAAACATAAAAAACACCCCTAAAGGGACACCATTTAGAAAACTACACCCCTCTTGTAGTGTGTAACGTGTAGCAAAGTTTCTCCCGAGTACGGAAATACCCCACATGTGGACATAAAGTGCCAAGGGGACGCAGGACGAGCCTCCAAAGGGAAGGAGTGCCAATTGGCCTTTGGAAGCTGAATTTCACTGGAATGGATTTCAAGGGCCATGTCGCATTTACAAAGCCCTCATGCTGCCAAAACACTGGAAACCCCCCACAAGTGACCCCATTCTGGAAACTAAACCCCTCAAGGAATCTAACAGGGGGTGCAGTGAACATATGGACCCCACTGGTGACGGGCACAAATGTGGAACAATGTGACGTGAAAGGTAAAATTTTCATTTTTTCACTTTCACGGCACAAATATGCCCGTCATCAAGGGGTCCATATCCTCACTGCACCCCTTGTTAGATTCCTTGAGGGGTGTATTTTCCAAAATGGGGTCACTTGTGGGGGGTTTTCACTGTCTTGGCAGCAAATCCAGCCTCCTAAATCCAAATGGCGCTCCTTCCCTTCGGAGGCTTGCCCTGCGACCACATGGCGCTTTTTGTCCACATGTGGGGTATTTACAGACTCAGGGGAATTGCTGTACACATTTTGTGTGTTTTTTTCTTTTTTAACCCCTTCTGAAAATGAAAAATTCAAGGATAAACCAACATTATAGTGTAAAAAATGTAATATTTAATTTTCACGCCACATTGTTCCACATTTGTGCCCGTCACCAGTGGGGTCCATATGCTCACTACACCCCTTGTTACATTCCCTGAGGGGTGTAGTTTCCATAATGGGGTCACTTGTGGGGGGTTTCAACTGTCTTGGCAACACAGAGGCCTTTTAAATGCAACAAGGCCCTCGAAATCCATTCCAGCCAAATCCAGTCTCCAAAAGCCAAATGGCGCTCCTTCCCTTTGGAGGCTTACCCTGCACCCGCATGGCGCTTTTTGTCCACATATGGGGTATTTTCATACTCAGGGGAAATTTCTCTTCACATTTTGTGTTTTTTTTTAAATCTTTTAATCCCTTGTAACCCTTGTAAAAAATTAAAAAATTAAGACAAGATCAATGATTAGTGTAAAAATTTAAAAAATTTTACACTAAATGTTGGTCTAGCCTTGATTTTTTTCTATTTTCACGAGGGGTTAAAAAAGAAAATGAAAACAAAACGTGTAGGGTCATTCCCCCTGAGTACGAAAATACCCCACATGTTGACATAATGTGCCATATGGGCACAGGGCAAGCCACCAAAGGGACAGAGCACCATTTAGAGGCTGGAATGGAGGATAGAGGCCATGTCGCAATTACAAAGCTCCTGTGCTGCCAGGACAGTAGAAACCTCCCACAAGGGACCCCATTCTCGAAAGAACACCCCATAAGGAATCTAACAAGGGGTGCAATGAGCATATGGACCCCACTAGTGTCGGGCACATATGTAGAACATATGCTGTGAAAATAGAAAATACTATTTTTTTCATTTTCACAGCACAAATGTGGCCGTCACCAGGGGGCCATATCCCCACTGCAACCCTTGTTAGATTCCTTATGGGGTGTAGTTTCCAGAATGGGGTCACTTATGGGGGTTTTCTACCATCCTGGCAGCACAAGGGCTTTGTAATTGCATCATGGCAAGCCTCTAAAGGGAATGGCGGCCATACTTATTTAGTTGGGGAAAGGGACAATTTTTAATTTATTTGGGGGAATTAGGCCAATTATTAGTTTATAAGGTTGAAAATGACAGGTGTCCATCAAATTCAACCTGTGTTGATCCAGAGGAAGGCAAAAAACCCTCGTAAGGCAGACAACAGTAGCCTCATCACTGGGAAAAAATTCCTTCCGGACTCCATAATGGCAATCAGAATAATCCCTGGATCAACATGACCCCTGAAATAGGAATAAGGGACAGAATTTAGAAAATGTAGAACTCCAATGACGTGTGGTACGCCTTGGAGCGATCCTGTATGCAGAAGTCAGGGTGATCGGGACAGAAGTCACACTGGAAAATGGTGTCCTTCCTGATCCCCATGTTACGGCACATTCTGCACTTCTTCTGGTGTCTCCTGTTTTCCAGTGTGGGGGACATCATCTGGGAAATGTTGCCCTAGTGCGATAAGGGGTCCTTCATATCCAGAAGCGCTGGGTCCGCTCCATGGCTGCTAAATATTAGGGCTCTATTACTGCTTCTGATATTTTCGGATTGTGCCACAAGCTACAGTAGCTCGGGCAGTGAGGGACCGGAAGAGGTATAAAAGTTATTCCTGTACGGGTGGTAACCTTTATCCAGCAGTGGGAAGATCAGTTCCCGAACGATCTTCCCACTAACTCCGAGAATGAGGGGGCATTCTGGGGGCTGGATTCGGATATCCCTTCCTTCATACACTCTAAGGGTACGTGCACACTGTGGAATGGCGAAGGATAACCCTTCACGCATCCCGCAGCTGGCACCCGCCAGCGGACTGATGCAGGCACACGTCTCCGCCCGTGTCATAGACTCCCTTTCTATGCACAGGCGGATTCCGCCCTCTGTCCAAAGAATGAACATAGAATGGAGTCTATTCCACGGGCGTAGACGCATGCGCCCGCATCAGTCTGCCGGCGGGTGCCAGCTGTGGAAAGCACAAAGGGTTATCCTTCGCCATTCCGCAGTGTGCACATACCCTAAATCTGTAAGTGTACCCTGAGGTACTCTCACAGATTTTGTAGAATTTCACGCCATACCGTGATCTGTTATTGAGAAGGTACTGGTGGAAAAGACGTGTCTGGGGGGCGGCATACACTTCGCTACCCCCAGACACGTCACTGGATGATGAGGATGAGGATGAATGGAGGAAAAAAGAATCCCCCAATTCATCCTTACTGGCTGATTCAATGTCGGAGGCAATAATAGCGTAAACCACTGGGGGCTATTTTTATATGGGGATTAGTATATGGGGTATGTAAATGTTTAGTGTAAAACTTTATTTCATGTAGAGTAGTGTAATGTAATGTTTTTAACATTTTTTTTAATAAAAATAATAATAAATAAATTTTTTTAAGAAAAAAAAAAACTACGCCAGGAAAGGAGTTGCTGATAAATGCCATATTATTACGCGGTACTTATCAGCAGACAGTGGCGGTAGGATATAGAAAAAAAAAGGGGGGGGGGGAAACCCATACGCCAAAAGGAGGAGTTGCTAATCAGCAGCGCACTTACGTGCAATGCTGATCAGCACTTAATGACATTAGGATGCATAAAAAGAAAAAAAAGAAATTGGAAACAAGAAAAAAAAAACACTCTTTTTACCCCAAAGCAACTGATCAATGTATAATATACACTGATCAGCCGCTAGGGTGCAGTAGAGCGAAGCTGCCGAAGATTGCCAAAGTTACACAAGCCCGAAGAGCCGAAGATTTCCGAAGTCAGATGACGAGTGAGCCTGAAAAGCCGACAGGAGCCAAAGTTGGACGACGTAAGAAGAGGACGCCGCGGGACCGCCGATCTTCACTCGGGACGCCCAGATCAGGTGACTATGGTGCACCTACACCACACACACCTGTTCTGCAACCCTCAGCTACCTAGCTGAAGGGTGCAGAACCCGGGGACACATTTTTTAAACTGTTTAATCGCGTGATGGGCCAGGCGGTACTGGCCGGCCCATCACGTCGATCGTGGGGGTGGCACTGGCTCCATCTTTTGCTGGGTCACTAATGGCGATTGGTGCTGTCTCGGACAGCACCAATCGCCATTGTTTTCCGCGTCACCGATAACCCAGAAAGCTGTTTTCAGCTGCTATCGGCTGATATGAATTGATCAGCCTATAGCAGCAATCGTTGGTACGGGGGGGTTAACCACCCCCTGTGCCGATGAACAGAGATGTATAGCACATTATAGCAGTCCAATGTACGCCCGTTTGTGTTAAGGGACGAGCTTTGGGGGTGTACAACTACGCCCGGGGTCGTTAAGGGGTTAAACAATATATCGAGCTGCCGGGTGACAGGTTCCCTTTAAACAATATATCAAGATAAAATAGATACAATGCAACACTGCAAACAAAAAAATATACATAAATATATCCAATGTATTTACCTGGATGCGACCACGATATTTAACTGCAGTAATGTTGCAAATATGTCAGGTAATTCCACTCTCAGTCAAACGTCCGAAAAGCATGTGTCATGATAAAGACTCAATACCCAAACTTCCTGTGTAAACACGCTGGAGTAAATCCTGAGGGGCTGTACAGACGTAAGGTATCAGAAAAACCGCTGATACGTCACAACAAAGGGAAACAATAGTAGAGGATGAGGCACCAGACCAGTGATAGACGACTATACAGATGTTACACAGAGGATGTACTATAGCAATGATTACACCTGCCTAGTTGATAAGCCAGAATTTTCTCCATTATGTGAAACCATTGGTAGATTTGTAAGCTTAAAGGGAAATATAAACTATCAAAAGGCTGGAAAGAAAGAACGCTGCAAAGACTTCAACATTACCAGGGGAATCTTTGGTTTCTGCTTTTCTGCTTCCCTTATAATACCCGACCTGCCCAGAGCTGATATAATATATACACAGTTACATCATTACATAGTGGTGGTGGGGGGGATCCATTGTGTTCTACCTTTATATATGTAACATTATCTATAATCTATCTATCTATCTATCTATCTATCTATCTATCTATCTATCTATCTATCTATCTATCTATCTCCTATCTATCTATCTATCTCCTATCTATCTGTCTGTCATCTATCTCCTATCTATCTATCTATCTATCTATCTATCTATCTATCTATCTATCTATCTCCTATCTATCTCCTATCTATCTGTCTATCTATCTCCTATCTATCTATCTATCTATCTATCTATCTATCTATCTATCTATCTATCTCCTATCTATCTATCTATCTATCTATCTATCTCCTATCTATCTATCTATCTATCTATCTATCTATCTATCTATCTCCTATCTATCTATCTATCTATCTCCTATCTATCTATCTATCTATCTATCTCCTATCTATCTATCTATCTATCTATCTATCTATCTATCTATCTGTCTCCTATCTATCTATCTATCTATCTATCTATCTATCTCCTATCTATCTATCTATCTATCTATCTCCTATCTATCTATCTATCTATCTATCTATCTATCTATCTCCTATCTATCTATCTATCTATCTATCTATCTATCTATCTATCTATCTCCTATCTATCTTCTATCTATCTATCTATCTATCTATCTATCTATCTCCTATCTATCTATCTATCTATCTATCTATCTATCTATCTCCTATCTATCTATCTATCTATCTATCTATCTATCTATCTATCTCCTATCTATCTATCTATCTATCTATCTATCTATCTATCTATCTCCTATCTATCTATCTATCTATCTATCTATCTTCTATCTATCTATCTATCTATCTATCTATCTATCTATCTATCTATCAATATGCAAATTACACTTAGCAATGATCTGGTATCTGATTGGCTGTCTGGTTTCTCTATGACATCACAGAGTGACATCAGCCCCACATGATGACATACATGAATGATAAGGCTCTGCAGATCTCGGAACTCTTCAGAGTTGGAGTAGGAGTATAGGTGTAAGTATCTCCCCCTCTATCTCCCCTCCCCCACCCTGTACTGAGCCCTCTGCGCCCCCCAAGCCTGGTGTCCCCCAAATCTCACACAATAGAGAACTTACATTGGTGAGTGATCCGCTAGATCCATAGAAACACCAAGAAGCCGCACTAAAAACATTTCTTCTCTCTTCCTCAGGTTCTCGTGTTGGATAATAGAGATCACTGCGATGACTATGAAGGTAAGGGCCTGTTCACACTGTCACAGTCTCTACGCATATCCACTGCAGTCAGCCTATAGGGGGCGCTGCACCCATCACAGCCACAGTTACTGCATCCAATCTCCACAATTATTCCTATTTCTAACCATGAAGATAATTGATGGATTAGAGATTGGGGAGATTTATCCTGCTGTCCTATAGTAAGATGCTTCTCACTGCCCCTAGCAACCAGAGCTCCCATAGCAACCAATCACAACTCAGCTTTCATTTTACCTTAGCAATGGAAGCTGAGCTGTGATTGGCTGCTGAAAGCAGAAACTTACTATAGATAAAGCCACAAATCTCCAGCAAGGTACCTGCTATGTGTTACTGGTGCTGCCCCCTGCTGGTCTCCCTCTGTTACTGCTGTGCTGCAAGTTGTTTGTATCAAATAATATATAAAAATCATCATCATCAGGAGTAACAGCGGAAATCTTCCAATGATACTAACTCCCTTTACTTTGTTTTATCATTACAGAAATGGTCTACAGTGTGCAACTTGCACTGTAAGTATCACCATCATTCACCCCCACCCCCACCATCCTCCCCCCTATCATCCTCCATCAATCATCCTCCCCCCCGCCCCGCCATCTCCCACCCCTATCATCCTCCATCCACCCGCCACCATCCTCCCCACCATCCCCCGCCAGTCTCTCCATGATCCTCACCACCATTACCTTCCACACAATCCTCCCCACCAGCCTCTCTGCCAACTCCCACCATTCTGCCCACCCTCCACCCTCCCACCATCCTCTCCGAGCCCCCCCTCCCCACTCTCTATTTGTCCGCAATGTAAACAATAGGATTCTACAACCAACATGGGGGCGGGATTGGGCATTTTACTTTATTACTATATTGAACATCTCAGTAAATCTCATCTCTGTATTTTTTTTACAGCTGAGGATCCAGACCCCTGGGTCGAGGACCCTGATGAGCTGTGAGTATCAAACCCCCACACACACACCACCACCACGTATTGGTTACATCAAAATGTCTCATAGGGTGGGGGCTTCTATCATTGTGATAGGTGTCCATGCTCTGGTATAGTAAACAGCCATGCACTGTGCGTTGCTGGTTACTCTATGGCCATGGAGGTAAATGATGATGCTGTGCATGGCCGCTTAATTTCGTATCTCCTATAGCCACTTAACTCCTTATACCCCATGGCCAATTTCTGAAATAAATAGGGGAAATTTTGAGTATCACTAGTTGTGGAAGACCTGTCAATACGTTTCTTATTCTGGCTTCTCCTGCAGATGGCTCTTGTTGGTGCCGCCGTATCCTCATGTTCTCAGGTATGGTGGAGTCTTCCTTGTAGAAGGAAAAAAAATCCAAACATCTGAATATTTTATATAGCTAACCCTATATAGCTGCTAGAAGAGATAACTAATCATCATTCTCTTTTTTCCTCTATATAAGGATTGACAATTTCAAGACTGCTGAGGACGACGGACCTGATGAAGCGTAAGTATTACCCCCCTTCCACCCCTCACCCCCCATGGCCACTTATCTCCTTATACCCCATGGCCACCTATATCCTTATGCCCCATGGCCACTGATGTCCTTATACCCCATGGCCACCTATCTCCTTATACCCCATGGCCACATATATCCTGGGTAGTGTGGGTAGTTCTATGCATCACTAGTTGTGAAAGACTTATCAATGTGTTTCTTCTTCTGGCTTCTCTTGCAGATGGCTGTCCTTGGTCCGTTCGGCACCTAATGCTTTCAGGTATGGTGGAGTCTTCCATGTAGAAGGAAAAATAATCCAAACATCTGAATATTTTCTGTAGATTCCATTTATGTTATGTTATCCTAACCAGTTCTGTTCTTTACCAGTGGCGGCTTTCAGAAGTATACCTGGCGGCCTACTCTCAATACTCTCAATACTAACAAGGCATTTTTTTATTTAATATCGTCTGTTATTAAATTAAAAAAATACATTGCATTGATTTCAATGGAATCCCGGACAGAGTGTATGCACTCTGTATACACTCCGGCCGGGATTCCTTGTTGCCACACAAAAAACTGATATGTGAATTTTGCGCGGTAACTATTCATTGAATATCAGCCGCAAAAAAACGACAGTGCAGACAATGTAAAATCCGGCTCCGGACACACTTTACACTGTCTCCTATGGTGAATTGGAATGCAGACACACCTGAATGTGCCTGCATTCCAATTCAAAAGAAATTAACCTAATCCGGCCGGTACTGCAGTACCAGCTGGGAGGAACTTCAGCTGACAGTGGCTGTTTTGTGAATTAGTAGTGCGGGGAGGACCGTATGGAGTGCCCAGAAATGGACCCTCTATAGTTATAGCTGATCTTCCCACGCATTTCGGACATTACTGTGTTGTCAGTTCTAGTTCTAGAATATTCTGTAGGAAATTATTCCTAAGCATCACCATCTGGCATTTATATTAACATCTGGCATCACCATCTGGCATATATTAACATCTGGAATTACCATCTACCATCTGGCATTACCACCTTTAACATCTGGAATTACCATCTTAACCATCTGCCTTTCAACATCTATTATTACCACCTGAGACTCCATCTTATCATAGCCGCCACCCTCCTCTCTGCATCTGGCAGGCACTGCTCATACTGTGCTGAAGACACCTTAGCTGGCAAGAACACAGCGCTGTGTGCGCAGCAAGAATGCAATATCGGTGCTATTACGGAGCGGGAGGAGTGGGGAGGCCGCGGGGAGCAGCTAAAGATCATCCGGGTGGCACATGGAAAACAGCAGCGGTCTGGTGCTGCTGCTCCTATTACACAGAGCAATGGCCAGCAGACCGTAGCTATCATTATCAAGACTTTGGTTCATGCGGAAAGATAACGATCAGCTGACATCGTACACCAAACGATTATTGGCCGGAACAACTGGTAATTGGCCAAGTAAGTCCGATACTCACTTTGCATAATAGTACCTATAGGGGGCCCCTCTGCTCTCTGACTGTACAATACTGAATGACAGACAAAGCAGCGATGAACAATTCGCTCCACTGTCTGTCAATGTCATTCTCTCTTGTAAGATTGGGGCCACGGCCCGCACCACAGGGACCTGTCTCCCCATCCACCCCTCACCCCTGCCCCTCTTACTAGAGGCTGCACTGCACAAATCCCTGCAACAAGAAGCCGTCGGACCAATGCACCGCACTATTGTATCATCATAATGTGCGTGTGCCAGGGGGGGGGTCTCAAAAACAATGAGAGAGTATAGCCTAGAGCTGTGCAGGGAAGCGAGCGGCCAAGTCATGTGTATTTGTCTATGTCTAATGTGCATTTTTTCTTGGCTAGGGGCTGTCCAGGAAAAGGAGTAGGTTGGCTTCGGAATATGGCTGGGAAGGTATGAGGGGCCGCAAGATTGGAGGGGGGGGGGGGGGGTTGGTCAGTGTGGGGGAGGCAGTTCACAGCTCTGCCCAGGGGCCCATAATAATGCTGTTAAAGGGGTACTCCAGCGAAAATCTTTTTCTTTCAAATAAACAGGTTCAGAAAGTTATATAGATTATATAGATGATAAAGATTTGTGAATTACTTCTATTAAAAAATATCTCAAGCCTTACAGTACTTATCAGCTGCTGTATGTCCTGCAGGAAGTTATGTTGTATTCTCTCCAGTCTGACACAGTGCTCTCTGCTGCCACCTCTGTCCATGTCAGGAACTATCCAGAGCAGTAGCAAGTCCCCATAGAAAACCTCTCCTGCTCTGGACAGTTCCTGACATGGACAGAGGTGGAAGCAGAGAGCACTGTGTCAGACTGGAAAGAATACATCACTTCCTGCAGGACATTTTTTCCCCTCCAAAGTACCCCTTTAAGGTTCCCTCTCCCAGCTATAGGAATGCTTTTAACATAGCACCAAGTGGTGGGCGCGTCCTACCGCTACCCACACTTTGTATAGGCCTGTCAATAGTTTAGAGCTATGAAAACTACAACCAGGTCTGCTTTAAATACAAACCTTTATCGGTTACTTACAGTGGCTAAAAAGCAGTCCAATCCTAATAAATGACAGATCTCAAAAACCTTGAGGAAACATGTCAGATTGGAAACTGTATAATGTTTTTTCATTAAATACAGAATAGCATTTATTTATCCATTCTAATTTTTCATTAAAAGTAACAACTGCTTGTTGTAGCAAAGCAACATTTATTATAACAAGTTGCTTGTTACCCTGAATACAGAAGAGAGGGGCATACATGTCAGGTTATCTTCTTGGCTCTGATTTGTTTAAATGCCCAGACTCACAAAAACATGGCCACTTTTTTTTTTCTTTTCGTTCCAGAAACTGCACCACCCTTGTCTTCTTATATTGTAAAATCACACCGAAACTGAGAACCAAAATAGCTATGTTTTTTCTAATCCCGTACCTTATTCTTTTTCATATGTTTGTAAGTGATACAGGAGAAGGTTAGGTAGGTAAGGTAAGTGACATAGGAGACGGTTTGGTAGCTACGGTCAGTGATATAGGAGAAGGTTTGGTAGCTACGGTCAGTGATATAGGAGAAGGTTTGGTAGGTAAGTGTTATAGGAAAAGGTTTGGTAGGTAAGGTAAGTGATATAGGAGAAGGTTTGGTAGGTAAGTGTTATAGGAGAAGGTATGGAAGGTAAGGTAAGTGATATAGGAGAAGGTTTGGTAGGTAAGGTAAGTGACATAGGAGAAGAGTTGGTAGGTAAGGTAAGTGACATAGGAGAAGGTATGGTAGGTAAGGTAAGTGACATAGGAGAAGGTTTGGTAGGTAAGGTAAGTCATATAGGAGAAGGTTTGGTAGGTAAGGTTTGTCTATTTGCTGATGACACAAAAGTGTGCAATAGGACTGATATTCCTGAAGGTGTCAGTAATATGGAAAATGATTTATTGGTTTAAAATGGAAACTGCAGTTGAATGTTTCCAAATGTAAAATAATGCCCTTGGGGAGAAGTAATCCTCTATCCGAGTATTATAAATGTAGTTCTGTGTTAGCAAAGACTTCAGAAGAGAAAGATTTATCTATATTGGTGGGCCCCAAGGAACATTTCCTCTGGTGGGCCCAAGGTGCCCCAGTCCGACACTGTTCACGTTCAACGATTCCCAGTGTCTACCCAACACTTGTATTTTGTAAAATCTTTAATAAAAACTTATCGAACCATAACACCCTCTCTACGAAAACTTTTTGGTTGACTGTCTATGTTGATGTAGGATTAAAATAAAAGCCAACCCGCCCCTCTGTTAAAGAAAAGTTACAGAATGCAGGCTTGATAGGGTTTTTTAGCACATCAACCATGCACCAAAAATGAAGGTTCACAAACCTAAAAAGTTGGTCTGTTTCCTGGTAGTAAATTGCCAGGCAAGGTCTTGCCTTTCCGCGTCTTCTTCATTTCATGACGCTGCTCCCTATAGTTAATAAAATGCATTTTATCAAGTATGTGTGAAGTCTGAAAACATGGTTAATCTGTGCTGAACGTTCCAGTCCTGCCTCAGTTATAATAATAGATGATTGTGCCAGACATAAAAAAACTGATAATTAGTCTTTTATCCTGTATCCAGACTATTATTACTCAAGTGTTCATTATGTCATCGGGTACTAAGGTCATCTCATGTCACACAATCCATAGCATAAAGTGGACATGTACTTTTAAAAGCTGTCATCCAAATGCTTGTTCAGCCGATAGCTCTTCCTCCTGACCCCCATACACATGCATTGATAAGCTAACCCCAAACCTGAGCATACAGCATTTGAAAAACTGATAGACTATATCCATGTTTTCCAGGACTCCCTAGGGCTGCATCCAACTTCTTCAGCCACTAGTAATCAAATGCTACACGCATTGGTTACTGGAAAAAAAAAACAATATACAAAAGTCAGTATTACTAATATTACCGCTATACTATAGAAAAATAAGACATTGTGACCACGTATTTACCACTAGAGCGTGGCTGTATCCATGTTTACCAGGTCGCTCTAGGGCTCCATCCATCTTCTTCAGCCACTGGGAGTCAAATGCCGAGCGTTCAGCGTTTTGCAAAACCATAATGATTCTCAATATGAACCAATATATTCTACTAAAACCAATATAACCTACATACAGTGACCAGTATCCCAACACAATAATAGGAACCCTTTTGTGTCCTTACACACAATTATGCCTCAGCTTGTTCCCCCCCACACACACACTAATGTCAGGGGGAGTTGTGTAACCTTTATATAAATTAGGTTGTTGGCCTATCTTGCTTAAAGCGACTCTGTACCCACAATCTGACCCCCCCAAACCACTTGTAACTTTGGATAGCTGCTTTTTATCCAAAATCTGTCCTGGGATTCGTTCGGCAGGTGATGCAGTTATTGTCCTACAAAACAACTTTTAAACTTGAAGCCCCGTGCCCAACGGCCGAGGCTTAGAGTATCTGTGCTCTAACTTTGCACCACCCCTCCGTCCCTCCTCCCCACCCTCTTCATCATTAGGAATTCCACTGGAACATTTTCTCCTGTCTGAACATTGCACAGGAGCCTTAACGATCCAGCCCATGTTCAGTATTCACACAGCTGAGGAATAGGAAACAATTTGCCTGGAGCATTCCTAATGATGAAGAGGGCAGGGAGGAGGGACAGAGAGGTTGTGCCAGCCTAATGCATACACAATTTAAGCCCCGGCCGTTGGGCACTGGGTTGCCAGTTTAACCTCTTAAGGACATATGACATACCCGTACGTCATATGTCCCCCGCATGGCGACCCCACTCTGAACTGCCGCGATCCTGGAAGCCACGTGTAGCCCGGGATTGCGGCTATTAGCGGGCACGGTCTGATCGCCATGCCCGCTAATCAAGTAATCGAAGGCAGCTGTCAAAGTGTGTCTAGTGGGGGAGATCACTCCTCCGGGAGAGCGATCTCCATGTCTGCAGCCAGCCGGGGACCACTCCAAGATGGCGCCGACCCCGACTCGGCACTCGTTTGTTTTCGGCTGCAGCAGCCGAAAGCAAACGAGTGCCGATCTCATTGATCTTTGCTGTATAACTATACAGCAAAGATCTCAATGAGAGATCAAAGTATATATACTAGAAGTCCCCCAGGGGGGCTTCTAGTATATGTGTAAAAAAAAAAGTATTGTTATTAGTAAAAAGCCCCCTCCCCTAATAAAAGTTTGAATCACCCCCCTTTTCCCATGTTTTGAATAAAAGTAAACAAATAAATAAATAAACATGTTTGGTATCGCCGCGTGCGTAATCGCCCGAACTATTAATTAATCACATTCCTGATCTCGCACGGTAAACGGCGTAAGCGCAAAAAAATCCCAAAATGCAAAATTGCGCATTTTTAGTCGCATCAAATCCAGAAAAAATGTAATAAAAAGCGATCAAAAAGTTGTATATGCGCTAACAAGGTACCGATAGAAAGTAAACATCATGGCTCAAAAAATGACACCTCACACAGCCCCATAGACCAAAGGATAAAAGCGCTATAAGCCTGGGAATGGAGCGATTTTAACCCCTTAGCGACCCATGACGTATCTGATACGCCATGGCGCCGCGGGGGGTGTTCAGAGCGGGGTCCCGCCGGGACCCCGCTCTGAACGGCACTGATCCCGGCTGACACGTGCAGCCGGGCAGTGCCTCTGTTAGCCGGCGCGGGTCCCGTTGCCGCGCCGGCTAATTAAGCACTTCAATGCAGCTGTCAAACCTGACAGCTGCATTGAAGTGCTTTATGCACACTATCCCTGGTGTCTAGTGGGTCGGATCTCCCCCCCGCGATGCGATCGCGGGGGGAGATCCGTTCTTCTGCCCGTGCCGGGCCTCAGCGTCGGAATGACGCTGATCCCGGCTCGGCAATAGATTGCTATGGCCTGCAGCAGGCCATAGCAATCTATGACCGATCTGATGGATCTTTGCTGTGTATATACACAGCATTGATCTCTATGAGAGATCAGTGCTGTCTATATACAAGTCCCCCAGGGGGGCTTCTAGTCCATGTAAAAAAAAAAGTAAAAAAGTGTTTTTATTAATAAAAAATCCCCTCCCCTAATAAAAGTCCAAATCACCCCCCTTTTCCCATTTTATAAATATAAATTAATAAATAAATAAATAAATAAATAAACATATTTAGTATCGCCGCACGCGTAATCGCCCGAACTATTAATTAATCACATTCCTGATCTCGCACGGTAAACGGCGTAAGCGCAAAAAAATTCCAAAGTGCAAAATTGCGCATTTTTGGTCGCATCAAATCCAGAAAAAATGTAATAAAAAACGATCAAAAAGTCGTATATGCGCAATCAAGGTACCGATAGAAAGAACACATCATGGCGCAAAAACTGACACCTCACACAGCCCCATAGACCAAAGGATAAAAAAGCGCTATAAGCCTGGGAATGGAGCGATTTTAACTTCAAGGGGTTAATATATGTGTACATTATCTGTATACGTAGCTAGATGTAATCCTCTCCTGCCACAGAGAATTACATATGTTAATTACACGTGTAATAAATGGCTTTAACAAAAAATAAAATACCCAATGACGACAGAAAAAGTGGTTTCAGTAATGATCATTTACCTTCTAGTTAGTCATGCTAGGTGCGCTGCCATTGGTCCATCTGTATCTGTCTACAGTTTAAGAGAAGCCATGTTATCTCGCCTAGACATTTCATGTCACCGCCTAGGGCCACTGCACTGTAAAGGAGACGAAACGTAAGTCGGATTTCTGAGTTTTTATTACTCCTTGAATATGCTTGTGTCTTATTAGTTTTGTTATTTGCACTTTTTAGCTAGAAAATAGACATGGACTATGTTCAATAAAATATCTTTTTTAATTTATTTCCAGTGTTTTAGCTTCATATGACATTAGGTTATGTATTTCTGGGCCACAATTATTAGCCCAGTGCTTACGTATAGTGTAAACAAGTTTCTGGCAGGCTTTATCTGCAACTTTGTAGCCTCTTTGTACAGTTTGGAGGATGAATCTAAGGTCAAGTTGCTGATGAACTCACTGTCATTATACCTCTTCTCATGACAAAGTTGCAGACTTGGATTTGTTTACATCAGCTCTTTTGGAAGGGAGGAGGGGGAGATGGAGAGAAGAGCTCACACATATTTTTTGGTGTTCTCTGCAGAAAACAGCAGATCAGAACTGGGGGAAGGAGACTGAATAGATAATAACAAGTATGAAATGAATTGTTAGTCTCACCATGGGCTGCAACATGTGAAAAGTTATGAGTGCAATACCCCTTTAATATAGCAGAGCAGCATCATAGGCAAGTCATGTTAACAAATCTACAATTAGAAAATAGAACATGTTGGTAAATAAAATGGGATTTTAATTAGTAAAATTTAAAATGTTTTTATAGTTTTTTTTATATATAGTATAATAATGGTGGCTTCTATTAGCAGCTGCTGCATTAGCAGTTCTAGAGCTATTCCCTTTAAAGCATATACTTGAACATAAGAAACCTGTCAAAACATATTCCCTGAACTGTAGAATTGACATGTCAATTCTTTGGGCGGATTATGGATAGCACTTGAGAAATCCCATTGAATAAATGGGACATGCAGAATTTCAAGCGGAATCCACACTGCAGATTCTGCTTGAAATTCCTCATCTATTTCGTAGTGTGAACATACCCTAAGCCTGTCTGTGATGATGAGATCACTGCTGAGAAGTGGTGTCTACAGAACAGACAGTGTCAGCTTATTGTCTGGTTCAGTGGCCGGTATGAAAACTGCACGTTTTCAGAGCTTTTAAAGAAAAATGATTTATCTTGCCAGCAATCAATCAAGTGATTTCCACTTTTTTACGTACGGCTGTGTTCACACCTACCGGATCCGCAGCAGATTTTCATGCTGCGAATTTGCAGCGAAATCAGCTGCGGATCCTGTACTGTGAAGCTCAATGGGTCCCATACACGCAGCGGATCTGCTGCCTGCATGGGACCTGGCCCCTTTGACCCCTGCGCCGCCGCCGGCCACCCGCAGCGTACAGCCCTGGCCCCCTTAACCCCCCGCACGCCCAATCGCCGCCCCGGCCCCGGGGGCTGCGTTCAGGTGTGCGAGGGGGCCGGGGCGGCGATTGGGCGTGCGGGGGTCTGAGGCGGAGATCGGGCATGCAGGTGGTGTGGGGGTTTAAGGGGGTCGGGGCTGTAAGCACCCTAAGGGTTCATTCACACATACAGGATCCACAGCAGATCTGCAGCAGATTTGATGGTGCAGATTTGATGCTGTGTTCAGTTTGTGCTGAGTTCAAATCTGCTGCGACATGGTGTGTGTAAAGCTACCCTTAATCTAGAAATACACCTGTTGTGGATGTAAGTGGATTTGAATTGTGAATTATGATTGTATCTGTCACAGAGCCAGAGATACAATATAAATGGTGATATAGAAGCTACCTCCACCCATGTTTTCCAGATGCTGATATGTTTGATCTTTTAAAAAAAATCCTGTTATGGAATTTCTGTAAGGAGTTAGGATAACTGTGTGCCTCACAAATATTTTAATTTACTATTGACCTTATTGTCTTTTTTTTAGGTGTTACTGAAAATGAAAATTTTAGCCATCATTTTGTACCTCTTTGGGGCATCTCATGCTATTCCAGTAAGTGCATACACAGATAGATATATAGGAGATAGATAGATAGATAGATAGATAGATAGATAGATAGATAGATAGATGATAGATAGATAGATATCCCAGGATACAGGTAGCACAATACCAGTTTGTGGAGTCCGAGTGCCAGCAGGGATGGCTCTGACCAAAATATAGATAGAGATAGAGAGATAGATAGAGAGATAGATAGATAGATGATAGATAGAAGATACTGTATATGGATGGATGGATAGATAGATAGATAGATAGATAGATAGATAGATAGATAGATAGACTGTATTCAAAGACAGATATAAGTTAACAGGGGCGTTGCTAGGGTCCTAAAACATCCGGGGCCTGGGCCCTCTGAGTGTCGTCATAAATGGTTAGCGAAGGAGCCCAGTGCAGAAGTTAGTAACCTCAATGACCGCTCTATTAGCCCAGCTCTATTGCTGTCACTCATAACAACTGTGGCTAAACAGAAAGAGGCAGCCACCTGGCCTGAGCTCCTGTCAGGGTCACTGTCACCAGTCGCAGTACACCCCAGTGGTGAAAAATTGCCAAGTAAAAGCATTTCTAAGAAGATTTTATTGCTGTGTCCCTCCATAGTAATAATGTCGCCTGCTTTTTTCCCTATATAGTAATAATGCATCTGCTGTGTCCACTATAGTAATATATTTCCCCCTCTCTGCCTGCAGTAAACCCCCCCCCACACACACACACACTACCTTCACCTAACCCATACACACACACTACCCCACCTAACCCATACACACACACTACCCCACCTGACCCATACACACACACTACCCCACCTGACCCATACACACACACTACCCCACCTGACCCACACACACACTACCCCACCTGACCCACACACGCACTACCCCACCTGACCCATACAAACACACACACACTACCCCACCTGACTCATACACACACACACACACTACCCCACCTGACTCATACACACACACACTACCCCACCTGACCCATACACACACACTACCCCATCTGACACATACACACACTACCCCACCTGACCCATACAAACACACACACTACCCCACCTGACTCATACACACACACTACCCCACCTGACCCATACACACACACTACCCCACCTGACCCATACACACACTACCCCACCTGACCCATACACACACTACCCCACCTGACCCATACAAACACACACACTACCCCACCTGACTCATTCACACACACTACCCCACCTGACCCATACACACACACTACCCCACCTGACCCATACACACACACACTACCCCACCTGACCCATACACACACTACCCCACCTGACTCATTCACACACACTACCCCACCTGACCCATACACACACACTACCCCACCTGACCCATACACACACACACTACCCCACCTGACCCATACATACAAACACACACACACACACTACCCCACCTGACTCATACACACACACTACCCCACCTGACCCATACACACACACTACCCCACCTGACCCATACACACACTACCCCACCTGACCCATACACACACTACCCCACCTGACCCATACAAACACACACACACACTACCCCACCTGACTCATACACACACACTACCCCACCTGACCCATACACACACACACTACCCCACCTGACCCACACACACACTACCCCACCTGACCCATACACACACACACACTACCCCACCTGACTCATACACACACACACTACCCCACCTGACTCATACACACACACACACACACACACTACCCCACCTGACCCATACACACACACTACCCCACCTGACCCACACACACACTACCCCACCTGACACATACACACACACTACCCCACCTGGCTGACACCCCCCACCCCCCCACACACACACACTACCTCATTTGGCGGCCATCCTCCACACATACACATTACCTCCCCTAGCGGCCACCCCCATCTGGCCGCCATCAAAGGTGGTTTAATATCCCCTGCTGGTAGTTCCCCTGTGTATACATCATATACACCCCATATGCATACACACACACCCTAAACACACTGCACATACATCACATACTTACACACATACTATACATGCATACACCATATACATATATCATATACACCAACACTGTACATGCATACACTCTATACATCATATACACACATACACCATATACATACATCATATACACATACTGCACATATATCACATACACATACTGTACACATATGCATACACCATATGCACACACTGTACATGCATACACTTACTGCTCATATATCATATACTGTACATGCATACACTTACTGCTCATATATCATATACTGTACATGCATACACTTACTGCTCATATATCATATACTGTACATGCATACACTTACTGCTCATATATCATATACTGTACATGCATTCATACATCCTTTACACGTTTACTACACACACTGTGCACCTTACATACATAAGCACACTTTACACACATACACTTGCACACTGCATAGAGACATCCACAGTTCTCATACAGGGACAGGCAGGCAGGCACACACACTCACATACACACTTACTTTTTATCAGGTTGTCCTCAGCTCCTGTCCAGCCTCCCTCTTCCTCACGGCCCCGGCTCTCCTGTGTCCTCCCGCCCCTCCTCCCGACAGCAGAGGAAAGCAGGAAACATATTATGTGGAGGGAGCAGGACCCCAGACTACAGCATGAGGCAGCCTACTGGGCCTCTCCAGGAGCAGGGGCCCCGCACTGGCTGTCATCTGACTGGGTAAGGTAAGAGCCCCATCAGATGACAGCTTGCACTCACTGACTGCTGCACATCCTGCTGCGGGGCCAGGACAGTCACATTCAGTGTGCAGTGTGCCCGCACTGGCTGGCATCTGACTGGGTAAGTGCCTGAACCAGGGCCCAGTCAGATAACAGCTTGCACCGGCACACACTGACTCTGACTGCACGGGACAGGAGGAGTCAGTGTGAGTGCACTCACTCACTGACAGTCTATAGGAGATGCAGGGGCAGAAAACATTCGGGGCAGCAGGCATTTTATCCGGGGCAGGAGCCCCGGATAAAACTGCCTAGCGACGCCACTGTAAGTTAAGTGACAGATATTTTATAATGTCTATTGAACGTTATACCTTCAACTTCACTATATGTGCATTCTTTGTTTCTCCAGCTGGTGGCGCAGCGCCTTCTCTCAGCAAGTAATAGTAATGAGGTCTGATTCTATTTTTCAATGTATTTACTTTACTTATCATGTATGTCTCATGAAGAACAAAATCACCACTTTGATATTCTGATTTTTTTTTTAGGTGCTACTTGGAGTTGTAAATCCTAACATTCCTCAGGTATTGTAAAATACTATCTTATCTTAGAGAATATTGTGCTAATAATAATAATTATTTTATTCTGCAGCACTTTACAATTCCTGAGGTTCAATACATTAACAAAATCAGACATTACAGAGATACACATGCAATTTTCAAGTCAAGGAGTGAGGAGTGAGGGTCCTACTCGCAAGAGCTTACAATCTAGCTCTGATGTTTTATACATGTAAATGTATCACTATTCACTAGATTTGTATGTAGACAGACAGATTTCTCTACCTACACTATTAATAATGTAGGCACTCTGTCTATACTGTTAATAATAGGGGGAATTCTGCTGGCATAGGTGCTTCTTGATAAAAAAAAAAGTAGTTTATTAGGGGTAGAAAGTAACAAAAAGGATTAGAGGCACTTTGAGGAGAAAAGGCCCTGCAAGATTTGATATGGATGCATCCCAAGCGCTGTCATCTTGACTGTCTGTTCACAATTAACAGTTGTAAGCATATTGTGTGCATGGAAGCATCAAACACTCTGACATACTGATGGTCAAAGTAGATCTTGTTTATTAAATGATGGCATACAGTATATATATATATATATATATATATATATCCTGGGGGCAGGTGGTCTTCTACTTAGCCTCGTGTCAGTACTTCATTGGCTGAAGTACAAAAATAGTTACTTGCATAGCACAAGTGTTTGATAATAAAGCTTTAAAGGAAACCTCCCGACCCCTGCTAGAGCACCTTATACATACCTGATCACGCCCTGCTTCTTGAGACCCTCGGGTGATGGAGATTTCAGCGTCTGAAGCCCGGCAAGCTCCTAAGATGAGTCCAACGCTCATAGAGAATGACGGAGCGTCGGACTCACCAGTCATTCTCTATGAGCGTTGGACTCATCTCAGGAGCGCGCACGCCGGGCTTCGGGCGCTGAAATCTCCGTCACCCGACTGTCTCAAGAAGCGGGACCCAGCGCAATCAGGTACGTATAAGGTGCTCTAGCGGGGGGTGGGGAGCCTGTCACCCCGGCATTTTAAGAAATGTAAACATCTCTACGTGTTTAAAAGGTCAGTGCCATATTTTAATAGCTTCACTAAATATACGAAATATAATCATGACACCCTAACAGTCCCTTCCCCCCTTTGAAGCCAAAAACAGATGACCTTTATTCCTAGGTCAAAAGCTAACAATGTGTTCCACTGTGTATGTGGGTTCTAAGGTCTTCACCACTTTGGGGACTATTTTTTAATGGAATTACACAATGGAAAGTCAAAAGTCAAATTCTAGTCTATTCCTCTGACATATGGAATGTATGGAGATGGCCTTGCTTCTTTTTTTGTTTATTAGCTTGAGGCTTTTGGATTCTTCTTAATCATCTGACAGGGGGAAATCAGCATACATAGATAGAGTTGCGTCTTCAACATCTGGAATGGCTATAACCTCTGGTTGTTTCTTGAAAATGTTTTGTTTTTTCCTCCTGGAAAAGTATTTATAATCATCAAGTTAGTTTCAACCACTGATTCACAAGCCTTAAATACAGTTCCCCATGAATAGCTGATAAAGAAGTTAGTGAGAACTGGGACTAAGCAGAGAGTGGTTACAAGTGGTGTGCTACAGAGTCTGTTCAGGGTCCAGTTCTTTTTAATATGAGAAGGTTCTGAATGTGGAGACATGCTCTGAGAGCCCCTCCTGTCATGGTCCACCTTAGGTCTTTACGCTCAAGTCACCAATGTCAGGCTATGAGTGCGTAACATATGTCTGTATTAACAAATGAGTAGAGATCAGCGCAACTTGAGCATGCTCGAGTCTGATCATTCTGCATTTGAATACCGGTGGCTGAAGACGTTAGATGCAGCCCTAGGGAGTCCTGGAAAACATGGATACAGCCTATGGTCACTTCTCTCATCTTCTCTACTTGGATGAGACAGCTGGTGGCCGCCTCAATAGGAGAGTCAGTGGACAAGGACCTCCTTGTGGGTTCAAGTGGTAGACCTACTGTGGACATGCCATAAATGTCTGTGACAGAAACATCTCTTTTAGGCTAGGTAACATCAATATTTTGCAATCTATCTCACTGTATCTGTTTTGGAAAACATACAGAAAAATTTGGTCAGCCACATTTACAACAGTTACAAAATGTATAAAAAAAACCCTGTTTTGATTCTTTCTTTTTATAATGTAAGTCAATGGAAAACGGATCAAAACAGATGACATACAACAGCATCCGTTTTTACCATCTGCCTTTTTCATGGAACGGATACATTAAAATGATAGCAAAATCGTGATGTGAACCTAGCCTTATTTTCTTGGTGTTATACTTTTACCTTTTTATTGAAATGATCAGTAAATATGAATTTATTTATAATCACAGGGGGGCGCCATGAATCTCTTTGTGCCTGGTATGTATCAGCCACCGCTACAGCAGAAGATTGCAGGATTGCCACAGATCCCATTTAATGCACGCAGTGGGTTAAATGCTCAACTTCCAAATCAGGTACCATTCTTAGCACAACTCTGACCAGTTCTTGGCATTATTATATGATTCCTTTGACACATCCTTCACAGCATAATCAGTGCAATGCGTCATAGATGTTATTGGGTAAAACATATTCATTATTTAAATAGACACGGTCATGGGAAGTAAAAAAAATAAAATATATATATATATATATATATATCTTATAAGCATAATTTGATTGCTTACATAGATTAATGCAATGCATATGTACTTTATCGGTCTATTAATTCGGTTCTCTGCTGTTCTCTGTTTGCCACAAGCAGACTCCACCAGCAGAAGGGTTACGGCAGGCCCCAAGGTGGGAGTACTAATTGGGTCACTGCGCCACCAATGACATCTGTCAAAACTCTTTAGATCGCTATTGACCACAGGATCTAAACAGTTAAAAGAGACGTCAAAGGGATTGGGCGATTGCATCCCCATTAGTGATGAGCTAATACTGTTCAATCGAATAGATATTCGATCGAATAGTGAGATATTCGAATATTCGATATTCGTACGAATATCCCGCGAATATTTGATAAATTTTCAATAAGCGTTCAAATCCCCCAGCTTCCGATTTCACCCTCCAAATGGTCAAATAGATGTTTTTCACTAATCGAATACTTGTTCCCATAGACTTTAATGGGATCGAATATTCGATCGAATATTCGAATATTCGCGGGATATTCGTACGAATATCGAATATTAGAACATCTCACTATTCGCTCATCACTAATCCCCATTCTTGAGATCAGAAAGTGGTGGCCACACGTGTGTGCCAAGCCCTCCATTCATTGTAGAGTGATTGTGTGCCCTTTTTCAGGATAGGTGGGAGTCACAGCAGTCAGACCCTCAGTGTTTGCTGCACTCAGCTCTTTCCAGCGGCTCCATATAGAATAAATAGAACTGCGGGTCACGTGCCATACCCACAGCTTTATTCAAAACAAAGGAGCAGGGGACAGATACAGAGATCACGGGAGGTTTGGAGGTTGGATCCCCCACAATGTCTTACTTGTCACCTATCCTGTGGATAGGGAACAAGTTAATTTTATGGTAAAATACCCCTTTAAAGATTGTTTGAAATTGTAAAGAAAATGCAAAACATGTCTTTATCTCGTGTCTACAGGTGATGTCTTACGTGGTTCCATATGGAATACCCCAAAAGCAGGGACAGGTAAAAAGCACAGCTGAGCAAATAAAATCTGGATTTGATATTTATTTTAATACAATACACTGTGAATTCCATTGATATAAGATTTTATTCTGATCACCTTACAATATTAATGTAAGATATATAATCTGTAAATAAGCTGTTACTTAGACTGAAAACAAATGCTACATATAGTAACTAGTTGTATATTTCACAGTGTTTTTATTATACAGATGCAGATCGTTCCCCTATATCCAGCACAGCAGCAACCTGCCCAAGCTTCCCCAAAACAATTAGGCAATGAGCCTCCAATAGAGCAGGTAATCTGAGCCATGCTTTATAATGATCTACTAGTCAATGGGATGTCAGTTTTTTTTTTCTAAATAATTAGGTTTTAAATAATATTAAAATTGTTCAAAGGGGAACTATCAGCAGGTTAGACTAATCTAACTGCTGATAGCCCCTATAGCGCATAGACACATGCCATCCTCCTTAGCGCCGTTTCCGTGCTCTTAGTCAGGGTAAAGTTGGCTCCGGAGAACCCTTAGGAGCACTGCTGTGTCATCCGGCCACCAACAATGATTAGAGAACATTGATTCGCATAACATAATGAAACATTTTCTACCCATTATTATTAGAAATACTGATGTCCTCTTCTTTAGGTCTTCGGATGTATTGTTCCTCAGTTGAATGGAGAAGTGGTCATGCCTGCGAGTGGTCTTCAGCTTCCTACAAAGAACCCAGATGACTTGTTAGGGGATGTCAATCCCACATTAGTGCCAAACAACCAAGAAGACAAGGTAAATATCATGAGGTGACAATTTATCCTGAAAGGAAAGCCATTGTATAATCTCACCCTTTACTTTCTGGGTCTTCAGCTTATATAATACATTTATACAATATATGTTATGTTCTTTTGTTAGGTTACCACTGAGGTTATAAGAGCCCCTTAAATATCTTATAAATAAGAGGCTGCTATTTCTTTGGTAAGTGAGAGTTTTTGTGCACTTAATAGTAATTTATTAACATTTAACAGTTTGCAGAATTTAAAGGGAAATGGACAGCATGGATAGGCATATGTCCATGCTGACAGTTTCCAGATGCTGTGTGATCCGGCATCTTTGGTAAAAATATTCCTTATTTCGGGCTGACAGTGTCACAGAGGCGGGTCTATGTCACTGTGAGATCCTGTCCTGCCTCCTCTGGCTGTCCATCATTGTAGAGTAGGGAGGGTGGCAGTGGTCTGAAGATACAGCAGCGTCCGGAGAGCGGGGCGGGAGCAGACCCACCTAATTTTTAAATCAATAAGGAAAATATGCAACAAATCTGCATTGTAGCCACAAAATATGTTGAAATACAGAAATGCAGAGCTGTAGATTTAAAATCCAAATTGCAGACCAATTTTTTTTTACACAGATTCTATGCAGATTTTATTCTGCTATAAGTAAAAGAAACGTCTTAAGAAGTGATGCGATATTCTACAGATTTTCTGCATAAAAATCATCTTATCCAACTCCCCTTAAATCCCAATACGACCAATTGTATTGCCACTGATATTTTTCATTACATTTATCAGTATGAAAAATTCAAGTAAAAAGTTGAAACCACCTATACTCTATTTCCTTATTACTTTATTCACACGTTCCCTGCCAGCCAGCGCCATATTTATGGCTTATGCTACCCTAGGAATGTTGCTAGAAACGCTCCTCTGGCGATAATCAGCCAGTGTAAAAGTGTCAGTGAGGAGCAGCAAAGAGCCTGCTCATTGGTTGATCACATCTATTGTGTAATGGCAAAATTTATATCTATTGGCAGCCCATCTTCCTATGTATTTCAATGGCCACACAAATGATACAGTGATTGTTCTTATGGCCCGACTGCATGACTAATCCTGCCTTCTACAGGCACTACAAATAAGCGCCTTCCTCACTCATGGGCACTTACTTGCACCCTTGCATAGCCCTCAAATCAGGCCACACAGATAGTGTAAATATAGACAATTTTATTTGTAAGCAATCTAGTAACTGCAAAATAAATTTTCCACAGGAAAGAAGAAAAGAAAAGATGTAGCTTCCACTCCAAGCAAGAATTTATTTAGCAAATCTCCATTAATCTTACATTAGACAAACCTTTAAAGGGAATCTGACAGCTCTATATCATCCTCAGAACTGAAGTGTCAAGGAGGCTGTGCTGAGCTGCATGCATACGTATTTCTTTAAAGTATTTTTTCCTTTTCTTCTTTGTGGTTGTTTATTAAAAATGTTTCAGCAAATAAACTCCTGTGGTTATAATTTATTCACGTTTTGAGTAATCTATATTAGCAGTCGCATATATGATTTATGTAAAGTAGTACTATTGATATACATAATATTTAAAGCAGTTCAAAAAGTTATTGAACTATAATGCTCTATACAGGGCTCTTCCATGGTCGGAAACTGCCTTTCTGGAGTAGATCTCTCAGTTTGCTCACACAAATAAGTTGTGGTTCCTACCAGCAATTGGCGCCAAGTAGTGTGTACTCCCAAAACTCTCCAAGGAGGGGAGCACTCTCTCACTGTCCCTCTCTACCTTGGGCTCCTAAATTGGCATCTCAAAGAAGCTCTGATAAGAGATGAACAAATTTACAGTAATAACAAAGCGAATCGCTTAGTTAGCTTGGGGGTCAGTTTATCAACTTTTATAGCCCTATTACACTAAGCGATTATTGTCCGTATTTGGACGATATTGCCCGTCACGGCTAATAATCGTCTCATGTAATAGAAGACAACGATCAGCTGACATGAACGATGTCAGCTGATCATTGTCAACATGCTGAAAGACAAACGACTTAGATAGTAATGATCTGCTGCCGTCACTCCGTGGAATAGGAGCTGCGGCAGCAGAGCGCTGCTATCTCCTATGGGCTGCACGGACGATCTAGTGAACGTGACATCACAGGAAGTAAAGAAAACACAGGCATAGTGGTTATGTGACTGAGCCTGAGAACATGATAAGTACTGTAAATAAAAAATAGAAGTGTATGTAGAACATACAACACCTACAGAAGTCAATGCAATGCTTAATGCATTGCATAGTTTATTGAAAAATCCTGGACAACCCCTTTAAGGAGAACTAAAATCCCTTTGACCCCGTCAATAGGCATCTCACTAGCCAGCCAACACTCTGCTCTGCACTGACGAAGGGTCAATAACCCTAAAACAGAGATTTTTGGCTTGGCATGTTTCCCCAGTGTTCTCAGACCCCTATATGAAGTGAAACGCTGACTTGAAGGGACACCACTTTGCCAAAGTGGTGTGAGAGCCATTTTCCATAACCTTTCTTCTCAGGGCCCCTTTAAGTCCAATTTAGCAGCCATATAGGCTCTACTTACCCACAGGTTGGTGTATTACCTAATGGCCAGTGAGGGGCAGACTTTGCATCGCAGGGCATATAGAGAGAACCCCCCCCTCCCCCATCCTGGGACTGAGCCGGTCTACCTTGTGACATAACCTGCCTACCAGCCAGCCATTTTAAATAATTAACCTCTGTGAAGACTCTTCTCCAAAAGAAAATCACATGATTTGCAGAATTTTCCTAAAACCATTGTTGTAACCCTAATTTTCTTTCTTTTTTTTCTATTTTTTTTTTTAAACATACATTTTTTATTACTTTATCAAAGAAGCAAAAAATGCCATCCAGCATGGAAGTCATCACTAATACTAGACAGCCTCTTACTGCCACCACACACAGCCAGGGCCGGATTAAGGTTGGTGGAGGCCCTGGGCAACAATTTTGTTGGGGGCCCCCCCATTTTCTTCCCTCACAAATAAACCATACAGCAATCTATACAGGAGGCTGATTACTGTATCAGACTTAGCACCTACCCCTCCTCACTCCTGGCTGTATGGCTCAGCATCCTCCTCTGTTCTGAATATGATGGTCCCTAGAGGCTGCAGTCCAGAGGAAGATGCCAGGCCCTAGAGACAGGATGGGGGAGGGGTGAGCATCGCGGTGTGTTCCCACTTAATTCAATGCGAGAACACAGCACTTTAGCACTTTCTGTGCTCTCTTGCCCACTGTGTTAGCCCCCACAGCAGCATATGGAGTTGTGAATCGCAGGCAGAACCTGGACTTGCAAGTCTAAGTCCCATCTTCAGTTCCCAACCATATAAACTACCTGAAGCAGTAAAGAGCAGAAAGTACTTAAAGGCTGTGTATAATCTATAGCGGATAGCGGATATAGCGGATATAGCGGATATATGGTACGTGAATATACCCTAAGGATCATGGCATATATAGCTGCACACAGGCTACATGTCATATGCTGCACACAGGCTATATATACCTTATGCTGCACACAGGCTATATATACACCATATGCGGCACACAGGCTATATATTATAGGTTGCACACAGGCTATATATCATATCCAAACCAGCATGGCTTTACTGAGGGCCGATCATGTCAGACTAATCTCATTGATTTCTTTGATTATGCCACAAAAGTACTGGATGAAGGTGGTGCTGTGGATATCGCCTATCTGGACTTCATCAAAGCCTTTGATACAGCCCCCCATAAAGAGCTGATAGAGAAGTTGGAGAAAATTGGACTAAATCCCTGGATAGTTCAGTGGATTTGTGGTTGGCTGAAGGAGAGATATCAGAGGGTTGTTGGTAATGGTGTATATTCTGAGCAGAGACTGGTTACAAGTGGTGTGCCACAAGGGTCTGTTCTGGGTCCTATTCTTTTTAATATGTTTGTAAGGGACATAGGAGAAGGGTTGGTAGGTAAAGTTTGTCTGTTTGCTGACGACACAAAAGTGTGCAATAGGGTTGATATTCCTGGAGGTGTCAGTAATATGGAAAATTATTTAGCATTGCTAGATAAGTGGTCCAAACAGTGGAAATTGAAGTTCAACGTTTCCAAATGTAAAATAATGCACTTGGGGAGGAGGAATCCTCTATCCGAGTATCACATCGGCAGTACTGTGTTGGAAAAGACTTCAGAAGAGAAGGATTTAGGGGTAATGATTTCTGACAGTCTTAAAATGAGTCACCAGTGCAACCAGGCGGTGGGGAAAGCAAATCGTATGCTGGGGTATATATATATATATATATATATATATATATATATATATAATGGTATGCTGGGCTGTATAGCTAGAGGTATAACCAGTAGGAAGAGAGAGATTGTGATCCCGCTGTACAGAGCTCTGGTGAGGCCACATCTGGAATACTGTGTCCAGTTGTGGAGACCTCACCTAAAAAAGGACATTGATAAAATAGAACGTGTCCAAAGACGGGATACAAAAATGGTGGAGGGTGTGAGGCATAAAACATATCAGGAAAGACTTAAAGATTTGAATCTGTATAGTCTGGAGGAAAGATGGGAAAGGGGGGACATGATTGAAACCTTTAAGTATGTTAAGGGACTAAATAAGGTTCAGGAGGGAAGTGTTTTTAGTAAAAAAAAAACTGAGCTCAAGAACAAGAGGACACAGTGAGAGGTTAGTTGGGGGAAGGATCAGAAGCAATGTAGGAAAATATTATTTTACTGAAAGAGTAGTAGATACCTGGAACAAACTTCCAGCAGAGGTGGTTGGTAAATCTACAATAACAGAATTTAAACACGCCTGGGATAGACATATATCTATCCTAAGATAATAAGAAAGAAAATACTAAAAGGGCAGACTAGATGGACCCAGTGGTCTTTTTCTGCCGACAATCTTCTATGTTTCTATGTTTCTATACACTGCGCACAGGCTATATACTATACACTGCACACAGGCTATATGTCATATGCTGCACACAGGCTATATACCATACACTGCACACAGGCTATATGTCATATGCTGCACACAGGCTATATACCATACACTGCACACAGGCTATATGTCATATGCTGCACACAGGCTATATATCATACACTGCACACAAGTTACATGTCATATACTGCACACAGGCTATATACCACACACTGCACAAAGGCTATATACCATACACTGCACACAGGCTATATACCATATGCTGCACACAGGCTATATGTCATATGCTGCACACACGCTATATACCATACACTGCACACAGGTTACATGTCATATACTGCACACAGGCTATATATTATAGGCTGCACACAGGCTATATACCATACGCTGCACACAGGCAATATATCATAGGCTGCACACAGGCTATATACCATACACTGCACACAGGCTATATGTCATTTGCTGCACACAGGCTATATATCATAGGCTGCACACAGGCTATATACCATACACTGCACACAGGCTATGTATCCATACTCTGCACACAGGCTATATATCATAGGCTGCTCACAGGCTTCATGTCATATGCTGCACACAGGCTATATATATATATATATATATATATATATATTTATATACCCCTGCTCTGATATATGCCCCTATAGTATATATCCCTGCTCTGATATATGCCTCTATAGTATATACCCCTGCTCTGTTGTGCCAATACAAAACAAAACCTCATACTCACCTGATCTAGGCAGATGACAGGTCTTCTCTCTTCTGGCTCTTCTCTGTTCCTTCAGCCTGTCAGCCACTGTGACAGATGCTCCATGATGTCACATCCCTGCTGGAGAGATCAGGTTTCCTTGCTAAGGTCCCATGCAGTCCTCTCCTCAGTGAGGGGGAGGGGCAAGGGGGAGTGAGGACCTCGGCAGGAGACAGGCATCCGGAAGCTTGACAGGAAGAATCCATTCAAAGACCCATCAGGGGAGAGTCTGAGCCTGCCGGGAGGGAGATGCTTACACAGGATTAACCCTACACCTTCCTCCCTCCCTGGACAGCATGCAGTGTGGCCAGTGCTGTGTCCAGGTAGGATTTCCACATGCTTTTTGAGCGTGGGTCTGGCTCCCAGACACCACTTCTGGGTTTGGGCTGGTGGGGGCCCCCTAGTGGTGGAGGCCCCTGGGCACATGCCCCTTGTGCCCTCCCTTTAATCCGGCCCTGCACACAGCAATGGTGGCAACAGCTCTGGCCTGAACCAGCTCAGTGTAGAATACACACTACATCACCACAGTGCACATTCACAGGTATGCCCAGGCAATGTATTATGGTGAATTATGCAAATCAGAAGGGTCAGATCTTACTACAGAGTACAAAGACGCGCAATACATAAGCCTGTCCTGTACGTTATTGGTGGAGCCATCTTGTAATGACTACAGGGTAGCTGTACTGACCAACAGTGGGAACACCCACACAGTTACAACCAGTATAGATAGGGTCACCTCACTGTCACCCAGCAGCAAATCAACAAAGTCTGCAGGTATAACTTAAGGGGGACATCAGGGCCGGACTGGGACTTAAAGTCAGCCCTGGCAGTCAAAGCCCAGCAGCCCACATACTATATCATGGATGGAAAATATGCGCTTCATTTAGCTGTGTCCCCACTACTCCCTTATACATGTGATCCCCACCATCAGCACCTAAAAATAATGCTATAACATAATCTGCTGTGGATTTGATGCGGCATATTTATGCATTCATTTCAACTGATTAAATCAGAAGCATCAAATCCGCATTGGATTAGGTATGAAGGAAACCTGTGGGGTCTATACCAGGTACACAGCTGTAGATCCCAGCATACAGATCAGGGACTGGATCTTTAGTCCAGTCTAAACCTCTATAATCATTCTTTTCATTACCAGCTGAAGTGTCACAGAGGTGGAGCCACAGCAGCACCTTCTGCCCCGCCCCTGCCTGTTCTGACTGATGGACGTATAGGGTGGTGCTGCTGCGGCTGCTGTTGTGAAACTTTAGTTGGTAATGAAAAGGACAATTATAAAAGTTTACACTGGACTAAAGGTCCTGTCAGTGATATCTCCCGCACACCTGTCTGCTGAGATCTACAAACCTAGACCTGGTACGGACCTCACAGATTCCCTTTAATGGTGCGTTCACACCTACAGGATCTGCAGCTGATTTTCTGCAGCAGATTTCAGTTAAATAACTAAACACAGCATCAAATCTGCTGCAGATCGGCTGCAGATCCTGTAGGTGTGAACGCACCCTAAAGGAGAAAAACATGGCCACCTTCTTCCAGAAACAGTGACACACTCTTCTTCAGTTTGTGTGAGGTATTGCAGCTCAGTTCCATTGAAGTGAATGGAGCCAAGCTGTAATACCACACACAGTCTGAGGACAGGGTGGTGCTGTTTTTGGACAAAAGTTACTATATTTTTTAAATCCCTTTTATCCTGACTATGTCTCCAAATAATGGCGGTATAAGTAGTAAGGTTTTATTTATAATGTGTCAGCTGGTTGTGATCTCATGTGTAATCAAAGATACGTGAGGTGCTAGATAGACATTTCCTACTGGATATCTATCTATCTATCTATCTATCTATCTATCTATCTATCTATCTATCTATCTATCTATCTATCTCTCTCTATCTATCTATCTATCTATCTATCTATCTATCTATCTCTCTCTCTCTCTCTATCTATCTATCTATCTATCTATCTATCTATCTATCTATCTATCTATCTGTTGGTCTGTCTGTCTGTCTGTCTGTCTAAGGTATAATTAGGGCCCCAGGAAAAAATTTTAGGCATATATAATGGTAACAAAGGTAAGAATTTTCTGTGCATGATAATATTGTCATAGTTAGGCTAGGTTCACACTGCGTTTTCAGCATCCGTTTAACGGATCAGTTTTTTGCAAAAAAACGGATGCATTTGTGTGCATCCGTTTTTGATCCGTTTTTTCCATTGACTTCCATTATAAAAAAAAACGGATCAAAACGGATGCGTTTTTTTTTTTACGCGCAATAAAGTACTGTTGACACTACTTTTTTGACCGTTAAAAAAAAACGGATCCGTTAAACGGATGCTGAAAATGCAGTGTGAACCTAGCCTTAATAACACCAGTAAGCAAATATTATCCCCATACGGTACACGTTACTGCCATACTGTTACCAAGCAAACCCACCAATATTCCAAAACTACCAGTATATAAGTAACAAATAATATCACCACACCATGAGCACGGCCATTATCACCACATAATGACTAACACCACTATACCTCGACTCACTATATAAAACACTAATATTACCAATAATACAAGTAATACCATCACACCATGCCCACTAACCTCACCATACAGTGACAGGATAATACCACTATACCATCACACCATGCCCACTACCCTCACCATACAGTGACTGGATAATACCACTATACCATCACACCATGCCCACTACCCTCACCATACAGTGACTGGATAATACGACTATACCATCACACCATGCCCACTACCCTCACCATACAGTGACTGGATAATACCACTATACCATCACACCATGCCCACTACCCTCACCATACAGTGACTGGATAATACGACTATACCATCACACCATGCCCACTACCCTCACCATACAGTGACTGGATAATACCACTATACCATCACACCATGCCCACTACCCTCACCATACAGTGACTGGATAATACCACTATACCATCACACCATGCCCACTACCCTCACCATACAGTGACTGGATAATACCACTATACCATCACACCATGCCCACTACCCTCACCATACGGTGACTGGATAATACCACTATACTGTCACCAAATAACAGCCACTATAAAAGACCAATATTCTCCCAAAGCAGTGACCGTAGAACACAGGTGTCACACTCCGGCCTTCCAGCTGTTACATCACTACAAATCCCATCATGCCTGGACAGATAAAGCATGACGGGAATCGTAGTTTTGTAACACTTGGAAGGACGGAGTGTGACACCCCTGATACAGGAGGTAGATCCCAGCTGTATAAAGGTTCTGCAGACCTTATAAGTGATTATAGTGCAATTACATCCTGTCACTCACAGTAGGCGTCTTCTCTGCATGAAGAGACGTCCACTTTTCCTTTTCTTCTCCATCTATCTCCGGCCATCATGAAGGCTTCTCTGGCCATGACTCCTCTCCACGGGATCTGTCAGACAGACATTTTAGGCTTCTTGCTCCAGCAACATCCTCATCTATACATCCCTCCATATAGAATAGCCTCCTGCTTCACACCTTTCCATATAGAATAGCCCCCCGTGCATCCCCCCATATATAGAATAGCCCCCCCTGTGCATTCCCCCATATAGAATAGCCCCCCTGCTGTACATCCCCCCATATAGAATAGCCCCCCTGCATCCCCGCATATAGAATAGCCCCCCCTGTGCATTCCCCCATATAGAATAGCCTCCTGCATCCCCCCCATATAGAATAGCCTCCTGCATCCCCCCATATAGAATAGCCCCCCCTGTGCATTCCCCCATATAGAACAGCCCCCCTGCATCCTCCCATATAGAATAGCCCCTCTGCATCCTCCCATATAGAATAGCCCCCTGCATCCCCCCCATATAGAATAGCCCCCCCTGCATCCTCCCATATAGAATGGCCTCCTGTGCAATCCCCCATATAGAATAGCCCCCCTGTGCAACCCCCCCCCTATAGAATAGCCCCCTGTGCATTCCCTCATATAGAATAGCCTCCTGCATCCCCCCATATAGAAGAGCCCCCCTGCATCCCTCATATAGAATAGCCTCCTGCATCCCCCCATATAGAAGAGCCCCCCTGCATCCCCCCATATAGAATAGCCCCCTGTGCATTCCCCCATATATAATAGCCCCCCCTGCATCCCCCATATAGAATAGCCCCCTTGCACCCCCCATATAGAATAGCCTCCTGCATCCCCCCATAAAGAGCCCCCCTGCATCCCCCATATAGAATAGCCCCCCTGCACCCCCCCATATAGAATAGCCTCCTGCATCCCCCATATAGAATAGCCTCCTGCATCCCCCCCATATAGAATAGCCCCCCTGCATCCCCCATAAAGAATAGCCCCCTGTGCATTCCCCCATATAGAATAGCCCCCCTGTGCAATCCCCCCCATATAGAATAGTCCCCCTGCATCCCCCCATATAGAATAGCCTCCTGTGCAACCCCCCATATAGAATAGCCCCCCTGTGCCATCCCCCCCATATAGAATAGCCCCCTGTGCATTCCCTCATATAGAATAGCCTCCTGCCTCCCCCCATATAGAAGAGCCCCCCTGCATCCCTCATATAGAATAGCCCCCTTGCACCCCCCCATATAGAATAGCCTCCTGCATCCCCCCATAAAGAGCCCCCCTGCATCCCCCCATATAGAATAGCCCCCCTGCACCCCCCCATATAGAATAGCCTCCTGCATCCCCCCCATATAGAATAGCCTCCTGCATCCCCCCATATAGAATAGCCCCCCTGCATCCCCCCCATAAAGAATAGCCCCCCTGCATCCCCCTCCATATAGAATAGCCCCCTGCACCCCCCATAAAGAATAGCCCCCCTGCAACCCCCCCATATAGAATAGCCCCCTGCATCCCCCCCCATATAGAATAGCCCCCCTGCATCCCCCCCATATAGAATAGCCTCCCCTGCATCCCCCATATAGAATAGCCCCCTGCATCCCCCTCCCATATAGAATAGCCCCCCTGCATCCCCCCCCATATAGAATAGCCTCCCCTGCATCCCCCATATAGAATAGCCCCCCTGCACCCCCCTCCCATATAGAATAGCCTCCCCTGCATCTCCCCATACAGATTAGACCCCCTGCATCCCCCTCCCATATAGAATAGCCCCCTGCATCTCCCCCAATATAGAAAAGCCCCCCTGCATTCTCCTCCCATATAGAATAGCCCCCTGCATCCCCCTCCCATATAGAAAAAAAATAAATTCTCACCTCACCTTGCTCCTCAGCAGCTTTGTCCTCAGTCTTGATCTTCGGTCCACGGCGGCGGCTCCTCTCTTCTCTCACCTCCAGGTCCTCAGCGGCGCGTCAGGGAAGTGACGTCACCGCTGGGGGCCTGGTGGAGGTGGCTGCAGACGTGCCTGCGCGCGGCACGTCTGCGGCCTAGGCATTTGGGGGAGGATCAGGCGGGGCGGAGACACGCCACCACAGCCCGCTCACCTCGGCCCGGCTGGGCCGCCCCTGCCTGCTCCTCCAACCAACGAGGGGCCGCTGCGGTCGGCCGCATCGGCCCCCTACGCTCCTGCTCCATGTTGATTGGAGGAGCACGTCAGGAGGGCAGAGAGAAGCGGGCTGCGGTGGCGGGCCGCAGCGGTGATTTTTTTTAAAATTATTATGTAGACCGGGCGGCCCACGGACTGGTAATCCGGCCAGCCCAGCGGGCATTTGCCCGGTTTGCCAGATTACCAGTCCGGGCCTGGGGGACATCTATTTAACTTAAAGTGACACTGTCACCTTCTTTGTGCATTCTGACATCTCACAGGTGTAAAGGGTAAGTTTAGTGTTTTTCATACCTTATTTCATATCATATGACATGGTGTTTGTTCAAGTAAAAAGTGTCAATTTATCAACTGCAGATTGTATTAAGTGGGCGTGGCCTCGTGGCATTAACGCTACTTAGCCCCGTCCACAACGGCACAGTTGGTCCCGCCCCCTTGACGTCCATTGGTTGGGGTCTAGACCTTTCGCCCAGCCTGTTCCAATGACCGCCGAGGGGGCGGGGCCAACTGTGGTGTTGTGGGCGGGGCTAAGTGGTGCCAATGACGCGAGGCCCCGCCCACTTAACACAATCTGCAGTTGATAAAAGATGATGACTTTTTACTTGAACAAGCACCATGACGTATGATATAAAATAAGGTATGAACTGCTAAATTTACCCTTTACACCTGTGTAGAGATGTCAGAATGCAAAAAGGAGGTGACAATGTCACTTTAAGTGGAGTTCAAGCCAGGCAATGCATCATGGTTTATTATGCTAATTAGAAGGGTCAATGCTTGCATCTAGTAATGGTTTATTGGATATCTGTAACACCTTCTGTGGTATCTTCATGAGATCTGCTCTTACACAAAGGGGTTAACCCTCACAATGACTACCAGCTTTACCAGTGTTTATATGATCACCTCATTATCACCCATCAAGAAATCAGAAGATTCTGCTGTTATAACTTCAGAGGGAAATCTATTTAAAATAATGTGGTTGAAGGCAATGCACTATGGGAAATTACAGAAATCTGAAGCAAAGCAGTACGTCTAGCAATCTTGTTCCAGGGCTTACACTGCGCCCTGCTGCTGTGATGATGTGGGGAGGACATACTGCCCCCTGCTGGTGTGATCATCAAATAGCACAGTGGTCACTCCCAGTCAGGCCCGGATTGGTAATCTGGCAAATCGGGCAAATGCCTGCTGGGCTGGCCGGATTACCCAGACTGCAAAAAAAAAAAGACATTATAAATAAACAGCACCACCGCGGCCCTCTGCCGCTGTGCTGCTTAATCAGTTGCAGAGGGCCGCTGCCGGGCTGGTGGGCCGGGAGGGGGAAAAAAACAAACAACAACAACTTACCTGTCACCCGTTCCCGGCTTGCAGCTCCTCCCCCGGCAGCGCGCGTCTTTCTCATCTTCTGGCGCAGGCAGCATAGTACAGGAGACTCTGCCTGGGCCGGACGTCGCAGCCTCTATCAGACGTCAGCGTCTGACGTCAGCGTGTGCGTCTTAAAGACACACGCACACGCTGACGTCTGATAGAGGCTGCGACGTCCGGCCCAGGCAGAGTCTCCTGTACTATGCTGCCTGCGCCGGAAGATGAGCGAGATGCCGCGCGTTGCCGGTGGAGGAGCGGCAGGAGCGGTTGACAGGTAAGATTTTTTTTTTCCGCGGGTGGGGGCACTGTGGGTAGGGGCACTGCTGGGGCGGCGTAATAATTGGAGCAAGATATGGGGCATAGAATAACTATTTGGGGTACCTAGGGGGTTCTCTGGGGGGCATGGAGGGGGTACAAAATATGGGGCACAGAGGAGGGATAGCATAACAAGGGCACACAGAGGACATAGAAAAGTATTTGGGGCAAAGAGGGGGCATGAAAAAACTATATATGGGCACAGAGGGGATATTTAAAAACCACATGGGGCATATAAAACTAAGGGGGCACACAGAAATACTTTATACATTGTATGGGGCATAGAGGAGGCATAGAACACTATGGGGCACAAAGGGGGCATTTAAAAACTATATGGGGCATAGAGGGGGCATATGAACACTATATGGAGCGCAGAGGGGGCATATAAACATATGGGGGCACAATGGAGATATATATATACACTATATGGGGGCACAGTGGGGATATATATATATATATACACTATATGGGGGCACAGTTTGGATATATATACACACTATATGGGGGCACAGTGGGGATATATATATATACACTATATGGGGGCACAGTGGGGATATACATACACTATATGGGGGCACAGTGGGGATATATATACATACACTATATGGGGGCACAGTGGGGATATATATACATACACTATATGGGGCACAGTGGGGATATATATACACACTATATGGGGGCACAGTGGGGATATACATACACTATATGGGGGCACAGTGGGGATATACATACACTATATGGGGGCACAGTGGGGATATACATACACTATATGGGGGCACAGTGGGGGATATACATACACTATATGGGGGCACAGTGGGGATATATATACATACACTATATGGGAGCACAGTGGGGATATATATACACACTATATGGGGGCACAGTGGGGATATATATATACACACTATATGGGGGCACAGTGGGGATATACATACACTATATGGGGGCACAGTGGGTATATATATACATACACTATATGGGGGCACAGTGGGGATATACATACACTATATGGGGGCACAGTGGGGATATATATATACACTATATGGGGGCACAGTGGGGCTATACATACACTATATGGGGGCACAGTGGGGATATATATACACACTATATGGGGGCACATTGGGGATATATATACACACTATATGGGGGCACAGTGGGGATATAAATACACTATATGGGGGCACAGTGGGGATATATATATATATATATACACTATATGGGGGCACAGTGGGGATATATATACCCTATATGAGGTCACAAAGGGGGCTATGTGTACTATATGGGGGTGCAGAGAGGGCTATTATATGGGCACAGAGTGGGCACTATTACAGTGTGTGGCAATTCATGGGGACTGTGCATAGAGGTGAGGATGGTGCTAATGCCAGGAGCCTAAATTCTTTGTCTGGCAGATTCTGTGGAGATGAATTGTGCTCGGGAGAATAGTCATGATGGCCGGGCCTGATGGGAAAGAAAAAAGAAAGTGAGCAACTCCGATCAGAGAAGACGTCACCTGTGAGTCCAGTGTAATCACTTATGTAGGGGCGAGAGTGGGGGGACACTTAGGTTATGGGGGGCTCAGGCACATCCTTGCACAGGGATCCTCTGCTGTCTGTGTCTGCCCCTGCTGACAGCTAATATTGCATCTTCTGAGGACAGTCCTGCTGCTCACACACTATATAATAGTACTAATAGTGTGTGACATAGTAATAATAACAGCAAGTGTTTACTGTGTGAGTAAGAGGCAGATTCCATTTAGTCAGGGGTCTGGGATAATTTATTTAGGAGTCTGATCGGGGAACAGCACAATGACAGGAGAGCGGACAGATCCTCTGGAATTGTTCTGTATTCTACCTGTGACTGCATCTAATCACTGCTGTATACTCTTCTATAGTCTGCAGGGTGTAATACTCTTCAACATCTGTGTACACCTGGTAGCTGATATCACTGCTATATTCTATTCTGTAGTCTTGAGGGTGTAATAGTCTGCTGCATCTGTGTACACCTGGTATGTGATATCACTGCTGTATTCTATTCTGTAGTCTTGAAGGTGTAATAGTCTGCTGCATCTGTGTACACCTGGTATCTGGTGACTATATGGTCAGTGTATGGCGGTATTATTGATTATATTGGTAGTGTACACTTATTTTTCTTCTGTGATAATTCTGGGCTTCACATATGTAAGAAAGTAATGTGACCAAGTAGAGCTAAAAATTCTTCTGTTCGAAATAGCTGGCGAAATGGGTGTGTGTGTGTGGGGGGGGCGACGATATATATGGGGGCTGGTGGGGGTTTTGTGCCAGGGCTGCTTTTCAGCCCCAGTCCGGCTCTGCTCCCAGTAGTGATATGAGGACACTAACAATGCAGATATGTGCATAGGACATCCTTCAGACACGTGTTGTGTCTCATGGCTTCCAGCTGCAGGTAATGCTCCACACACACAAGAGTTTCCCAGGATGTCTCTTCCAGGCTTTTACAATTCTGTGGTACTTGACCGGTGACGTGCTGTGATGTTATTGGTGATGCCACTTCTGTGGTGGCTGGTCGGTTGTGTTGTACAGCTCAGCCAGGGATGGTATTGCCGTGATGCCAGTGCTAGTCCAGCACACAGATGTGATGTTGGTACCTGCTTTTTGTTGTGGCTGGCTGCACTGTTCCCTTAAAATGGTCGGTGACCTGCCAGGCTGTGATGGGTCCCTTGGGCTCTTGTCACGGTAGTCCTGAGTGGCAATTGACCCACCCGGACTATCGGTACCGCCACCCACAGAAAGGGGAGAGTTAACCCAAGGTGTAGGGTTAGGGTGTATAGGTGCTGGTGTGTGGGAAAGATGACTGAGTCCCAGTGATAGGAAAAATAGAACAGCTTTACTGTACAGTCTCTTTAAGGATGCAAACACTTTGGCAGCAAATCGATAATCTTTACACAGACTTTAGTGCTTCAACTTGGTTTGTGCTGTGGAGATGGTTGAAAGAGTAGAGTAGAGGTAGTTGTAGCGGTGCTTAGAAAGTTTAGAGTAGAGTGGAGCAGCATAGAGGAGAGGACTTTGTCAAGGGAGTCCTAACCCAATGTAGTACTGTGCTCTGCTGGAACATTTGAATACTTGAGAGTGAGAGAGATACTTATAGGGTGATACAAGCCCCAGCTGTGGTTACCTGGCTGAAGCTAAGTGTCCGAATCTTTCCGGCTATACCTGCATTGCGAGATAGAATATGTAGACCTTCTGGTAGCTTTGTTCTATCCAGGCTAGTTCCTCTTGTGTAGTAGGATACTGCCCTGACTTTTCTCCCTCTTGTAGTACCTAGCACAGCATAGTAGATCTAGTAGATACACTGTAAGAACTGAGTGTCTCTGGTTGCTTCATATACATGTCTTAACCAACTCACTGAACACACTATCTGAACTTGTCCCAGACAATGGTCCGGCACAGACAGACCCTGGCTTGGCTAAAGCAGGGACATCTGCTCTGTGTGTCCTGCTCCCACAAAAATCTGAGGAGAATTGATGCTACACTTCCTCCCACCCAGTGACTACTTCCTACAGGGATATGTAAGAGACTCTGTGGGTGGTGGAAAGTAATGTGCGCAAAAAAAAAGAAGAAAAGTGATAGATTAGAAAGAGCATCTCCACTGGACAATAAAAGTACATAATACATAAGAAAGGGTATGTTGGCTTCAGCTGTGCAATACATAAGAGCTTACAAATAAAATACTGACATCTTGTGGTAAAACTATAAATTACCTTCATCACTACTTAGCTTTGAGTGAGGGGCTTTTGTGACAGGTGTAGGAAACATGAAAGACCCGTGGTGGAACACCACACTTCCTCATCTGCTCAGTTACCAGATTTATCACTGATCCAGCATTTATGATGAGTAGCGTCACAACCTACAGTGTGCAGGATATACGGGCGGAGTAACATCTGTGTTGACTATGCTGCAGGATGCCATACGGGACCTGTATCCTCCATTCACAACCATTCCTCATTCTGTATCCTTTATGTCCAACAGTATCTCATGTTGTATCCAGGCTAGAGGTGCCCAACCATATAGCATATTGTATCCAGACTAGAGGTGGCCAACCGCATCCCATCTTGTATACAGGTTAAAGGCAACCAACTGTATCTCATCTTGTATACAAGCTAAAGGCACCAACAGGGTCCAAGAACCTCGACTCATTTGTACAGTTTTCCATAATAAACTTGTTTTTTAATCGCTTTCATAGATGACCATTACACCACATGCATGACCATTACATCACGCATTGAAAGCTTCATTCCGTTCTAACACAGATCAAACAAACCAAAAATAAAGTGCCCTAAAGGTAGGTAATCTGGATGGTTCAAATACCAAAACAATTTTATAAGGGCCAAAAGCCCAGATCACATCCAGTAAACCTACCACTAAGTAAAACGTAACTTTTAATAACTTTCAAATAGAAATAATAAGTATAAAGTTGTGCTCATTAAAATCACAGAGCTTCCATAACCTTCTACAGTGAATCAACCTATATCTGTATAGTCATAGTAGCTGCAGACTACTGACTACCTCGTAGTATAATACTATCTAACTGGGCTATGAAAGCAATGAATTTAAAATCAACCGCACAGCCCCTCAACTAGTTTCACCCACACATGGGCTTCATCAGGAGGAGCATGATGAAGCCCATGTGTGGGTGAAACTAGTTGAGGGGCTGTGCGGTTGATTTTAAATTCATTGCTTTCATAGCCCAGTTAGATAGTATTATACTACGAGGTAGTCAGTAGTCTGCAGCTACTATGACTATACAGATATAGGTCGATTCACTGTAGAAGGTTATGGAAGCTCTGTGATTTTAATGAGCACAACTTTATACTTATTATTTCTATTTGAAAGTTATTAAAAGTTACGTTTTACTTAGTGGTAGGTTTACTGGATGTGATCTGGGCTTTTGGCCCTTATAAAATTGTTTTGGTTCTAACACAGAGGCACATACTTTTACTCCTGCATCCAAGGGCGCAGCAAAAGATATGGCATACTCCTTGCAAAGATGACGTGCCCATATACTATGTAGTCAATCACTGGGCTCAGCAGTAGATGGCACCCCTGAATCTAGTGACCCAGGTAATTCTGGGCATGGAGGACCAGGTTGGTAGCCATACACATGGCACAGATAAAAAGGTGAGGATAGTGTACTGTAAAAAATAATTGTGGCACTGTGCCCCTTCAAATCATTTAATGATGCCACTGCCATGCCCAAAAGATCTATACCACTGTCCCCTAATAATGTGCCACCATGCCCAAATTAACTATAACACTGTCCCCTAGTATTCTGTGCCACTATCTGCCCCCTCATGTAGTGTGCCACTATCTGCACCCTCGTCTACTGTGTCACTGTCCACACAGCCCGCTCAGCCAATCACAGGCCACGGTGCTGTCCCGTCCTAGTCAGCCTGAGATTGGCTCAGTGCGCCTTCACCACAGAAGACGCCGGGACAGGAACAAAGGGCCACCAGGAGACCCAGGGGGACCATGGACAGGTGAGAATATGTTTATTTTTAATTTTTTTAACATAAGCTGCCCCATTTTCCCAAACCCCTCTGAACCTTGGTACGGTTTGAGTGGCTCGGTTCGCTCATCTTTAATTTTAGTTTTTTAAAATAGGCCTAAATTTATGGAAAGTGCATCTGATTTGATTTGGATTTATCTATTGCCTTTTGGCAAGTTTATCATCACAGGACTACTATGTTGTAAAATCGTGGCCAATAAAATGTTGGCATTCAAAAGACCTGTGGTATAGTGACACAAGGAGGCTGCTCAGTTGTCCGGAAATTTATCTGTGCTGCTGAACATGGTTGTCTACATGTGCAATGATAAGCACAGCCATGAAAAACATGGATGATTGCTACATAACAATAAGAATAACAAGTCTATAGAGTAGTTGGAAAATAGAAAATTGTGGTCAGTGTCAGCGCTGTATATAGAGATACTACAGGTAATCTGAAAGTCTTGTCTAAACTTACGCAACGTTGTGCTAGTGATGGAAGCGATAGTCATCAGACTTTTAAGCACATGATGACGTGGGTGTATATTAGGAGTTTATATTCGAGTTGGTACATAGGAATACTTTCAGACACTTTAATTTAATGTCTCAGACAAGGATTTAAAAAGCCTGTGCGGTTTTCTCCCTCACATGTACAGTACTAATTAGACATTTCCCGGCCTTCAGCTTCTATTTATGACTTCATCCCAAAGTCTAGAACAGTAAATTCATGCTTACTCACCACTGAGGGAGAATAATAAGCATTCACCTGGCAGAATAGAACATGAACACCGGCCTTTCGGGAAGCTTTGGCATTTTTTTTTCTTTGTTCTTTGTATTTATTCTTGCTAAGAAAATGGCTCCCATACATTGCACTAAAGATTCTCCGGCTGTTACCTATACCATGTGTTATATCATTCCATGTTAATTTAAAGGAAACCTATCACACCGAGCAGCCCCCCACCCCACCCAGGGGGCCCTGCATACATACTTACTTCCGGTGTCGGTCCCGCCACAGAGATCTGGCCACGGCTCATCTGCACATTCAATATGCGAATAAGCGGAGATGTGTCCATGGCCATAGGAAATTACTTCTCCACCAGGAGCGGGTATGTATGCAGGGCCCTGTCCAGGGGTCGGGTGGGTTCAGGGGATCTGTCTAGGGTAAAGGTTCCCTTTAAAAGACCTGGAATTTTATCCAGAAATTGTTCGTGTAACCTTATGTTTGTTACTGAATCCTTGCTGTTCGATATCTTATCTACTTCATGTTATATAAAAATTTTAATAAAAACAAAAAAAGAATAAGAGGGGTTCCTTTATATGGAGGTAACACTTTCTTTATCACAAAACTTTTAAGGTGTTAGTATGATTTCCACTAACTTTTGACATGTCATCAGACATGTCAAAAAGTTACTGATTGCACCAGGTCTCTCTCCTGAGTCCTGCTGTGACCCCTGTGCTCTTCACTTCCTCACCAGCAGGGACATCTGACTTGTTTGCTCCATATTATCTGTCACCTTCAGTTCATGGTCCAAACTGCTGACACTTTTAGATAGCTGTTAAAGGCCCTATTCCACCAACAGATCTGACGACAGATTATCTGCCAAAGATTTGAAGCCAAACCCAGGAGTGGATTTGAAGAGAGGAGAAATCTGTCTTTCCTTTATGACCTGTTCTCTGATTATAGTCTGTTCCTGGGTTTGGCTTCAAATCTTTGGCAGATAATCTGTCGTCAGATCTGTTGGTGGAATCGGGCCTTTAGTCTGTGCTGAGGGTTCCCTCGCCGATCCCTGTCCCTGCTTGAATGACAGCCAGCTGGAAGCGTAGCCCTGTTTCTAAGTCTAGTACAGGTTAAATTATTTGTTTCCACAGCACAAGAATAAGGCCTTATTCCCACCTTCCGTGTTTCATGGACGACATGGACGTGGGAGTAAGGGCTATGTGCTCAGGCATAGGGATGGGAGGGGGAGCAAGGAGGTGTATTGCACCCGACAATAATTTCTTTACATTATGGAAGCACACTTGAATATATTAAAATGAAAAATAAATTAAATAAAATTTTCATTTCTACCTTATTTTATCTCCTTATTGTAAAGTGATAAGACGCTGCCCTGGTTTGAATCTCTTTGTCCTCGTGTTCTTGCATATTTCATATGTCATATTCTGGTAATACCCTGATGAACATTGCCAGCTGGTATCATTGCCTTCTGTATGAACAAGTCTCACTGTAACATAAAATTCCTTTCTGCTTATCAGGGAAAAATACCTTTGTTTTCCATCTAGTCCGCCCTTATATTATTTCCTTTAGTTGTATCTTAGGATAGATATATGTTTATCGCAGGCAGGTTTAAATGTACTTGAATCCCACAAGTAGGGATGAGCAAAGTTACAGTAATAACGAAGCAAATCGCTTCCTTATGTCTGCAATCCACTCATCAGCCGGTTGCTGTTTAACTCACTGCTGCTCTGTATCGATCCTCCCCGGTTGCTTGGAAAAGCTGGATCCGATCCTGGGAAACTTCTCCCAGTTTCCCAGGACTGGATCCTGCTTTTCCCAGCTGGAGAGGAGCAGCCGGGAACAGCAGTGAGTTATTAGATGGGCGGCCCGATGGCGGCCCGACCAATACTGTAAACAAGTGCCGATCTGCTAGATCAACGCCCGTTTACTAGGTCTATTACACGGCCCGATAATTTAGCAAGGGGTGCATCGTTAGCAACGTCCATGCAGCTTTTGCCCAAACAGTTCACATTACCTATCCTCGCACCTGGTCTTCTCCTGCACTCTGCTTCCTCCCTGGTCCCACACTGCAGCTTCAGAGTAGCCTGTCTGAGCTGACAGCCGGGACCTCTGCGGCCAGTGATTGGCTAAGGCCCCTGTCAGCTCAGACAGGCTGCTCTGAAGCTGCAGTGCGGGGCTGGGGAGGAAGCAGAGGGCAGGAGAAGACCTGGACAATAGGTAATGTAAACTGTTTGTTCAATCGTCGGCCACACATCGCTATAACGCGTAGCAATGTGCAGTTGGCACCCAATGATTTTAGGTCTGGGCCTAAAGAAAATATCGTTGTCTCTATTACACGGAGCGACAATGGGTCGACTCACCAATCCAGACAATAACACTCAGTAACACTCTTGGATGTCTACAGAAACACAAAGTCCATGCACCTTTTCAAATGTGGCTCACAATGGCAGTAACTGATAAGTAGCTGCAGCTGCCTGCAGTGGTGCTTAAAGTAACATGTGGAAGAAAGTTCATAATCCATTAGCACAAGCCATAGAGGAAAAAAAAAAAAAAGGTGCACAGAATGCGGCACTCACCAAAGCTTGTTGCACTTTATTCAATTCAAACAACAGGCACACATGGGTCCATGAGATGTGAAGGTGGGCTACAACTTTTTCTCTTCCCCTGGTCATCTACCGCTCTAGCCCGTCTTCACATCTCTCGGACACTCTCTCCCTGCCCCATGTGGGCCTATTGTTTGAATTGAATAAAGGTTTAAATTTACTTACTGTGGATTTACCAACCACATCTGCTGAAAGTTTGTTCCTACTATCTACTACTCTTTCAGTAACATAATATTTGCTCATGTTGCTCCTTATCTCACCCCCAACTAACCTCAGATCGTGCCCCCTCGTTTTTTTGTGTTCAGTTTTGTATTAAAAAAAACAACTTTCTCTACTATTTAACCCTTTAAAAGGATTCCATCATGTCACCAGTTCTTCATCTTTTCTCCAGCTTTAGGCCTTTTCTGATATATTTTACGCCTATTGTCTTTGTAGATCTGTCCATGTACAGTAAATATCTCCTTCCATCTAAAGGACAAAGCAATAGACTGAGACCGAATTCCGTCACTTTAACTGTAATTTCCTTAAAGGCGACCTGATATTTAGGAGAGACAATGTTGTAGTGTGTCTACTATGAAAGCTAATGAAATGTTGGGCTTCTGTGCAACCACATGACATCACCCTGCAAGCTAAGCCCTGGTTGGCTGCTAGTATTCAGAAAAACATATTAACATTCATTTTAAGGGCTCAAATATAAGAGTTTATCTCATGAAGTTCCTCATCTAAACCTCTGGAGACGACAGGGAAAAGGAAAGGTAGGTTAAGAATAGTCCCATGTATTTAGATTTAGTGGAACAGTTTATGTATAACCCAATAAGTAGTATTTTTTTAAATAAATACATTTGTTATAATATTTAGATTAGATGATTAATAGAAGAGCAGGTGATAGACCAATCATATAGTCAAAATTATAACAAATCCATATAAATAAGATACAAATGTTTTCCAACAGAGGCTTATAAGCATGAAGACAGCTTTGGTCCTTGTGCTTTGCATAATAAAGTACAGTTCTGCCTATCCAGTAAGTATTGCATGTTTATATTCTATTTATGTATCCGTTAGTCCCAATTAATTTTCCCTGTATATTTAGGTATAGTGATGTCTATAGTATACAATACATCATAGAACAAAGATCAGTTGCTGTGTGAATGAGGGCCAATTGTGTAGTCAGAGAGTTACCAGGTGACTTTTGTGTTTGATCTTGTTACTTACTGACTGGCAAATGTCTCCCTGACTATAGGAGAGGAAAAGAGGGGATGGCTAGATTTGTTATAGTTCTATCTACTGTACAGTAGGGGCAGCAACCAAGCTCTGTGCAGCACCCTGTACACAATATTTTTGCACTGTATCAATTAAAGGGGTACCCCGGCAAAAATATAAATTAAAAAAAAACTTTCAAATCAACTAATGCTAGAAAGTTATGTGGCTTTGTAATTTACTTCTATTTAAACATTTCAAGTCTTCAAGTACTTATCAGCTGCTGTTTGTTCTGCAGGAAGTGGTATTTTCTTTCCAGTGTGATACAGTGCTCTCTGCTGCCACCTCTGTTTGTGACAGGAACTGTTCAAAGCAGGAGAGGTTTGCTACTGCTCTGGACAGTTCCTGTAGTGGACAGAGGTGGCAGCAGAGAGTGTGTCAGACTGGAAAGAATACACCGCTTCCTGCAGGACATAAAGCAGCTGATAAGTACTGGAAGACTGGAGAATTAAATTACAAATCTATATAACTTTCTGACACCGGTTCATCTGAAGGTTAACATTTTTTACCGTAGTTCCCCTTTACTAAAATAAATAGGCAGACAAAGAAAAATGGAGGAGAAAAAAAAAAAGAGTCCCATGTTTTAATCTAGGATGAAATAAAAGAGATTAATTTATATATTTACATGACTTTTTCCAGCACTATTATTTATTTTTGTTCAGCAATATTTATTATTTTTATACGAGCAGCAGCAGGGAATAGCAGAGCGGTGCCAACCCTGCGCACAACACTGCTCCCTGTTCTATGTATCTCTAAATTTCAATACTGGATTCCATATTTGATGTCCATTATTTCTGGTATCAGTTGCAGCATCTAGTAAAGCTATTAAGAGATACATAGCACCGGGTGCAGGGAGGGAGAGTAGTGCTATGCTACACCCACACACAGCGAATTTGAGCTTTGTCCCTGTATTGTGACATTGCTTTGTGCATTACCACATTATCTGGGTATTGTGTGACATTACTGTGCACTTATACCATCTTCTTCTTTAGATTTAGAGAGACCATGAATGGGGTTAACCCGGATTAGAAAAAAGAAATTTAGATCTCTCCTATCCCTATTATATTCCTCCCCAAAGGAATTTGGAACATACTCTGGCTTTAAAATAAATAAAACAAAATCTAAAATAATGCCTTTAACTTCCCTAACACAAACACAATATACTGATCTTAAACAACTAGGATTGGCGATAGCCACCTCTTATATTACTTATTTGGGTATCAAAGTGGGTAGATCTCCCCATTCCTTATACTCATTGAATACAAAAGATCCAAACTGAGCTCTATAGGTGGAATTCCCTCCCTATATCACTACTAGCAAGATGTCATTTAATTAAAATGGCAAGCTTCCCGAAACTCTTGTATCCCTTACAAACGATCCCATTACTCCTTAGGCGGTCAGATATACACACCCTTACTTCTACATTTACTAAGTTCATTTGGGCCGGTGGGAAGGCTAGAATAGCTTTATCCAAACTTATCTTACCCAAGGAAAAGGGAGGAATCAATTTTCCAGATATAAGGAGCTACAATGTGGCGTGCCTTTTCAGACATATATTGGACTGGAAACGTGATACCTGCGTCCACTCCAATACACCTTTGGAAGGGCAACTAGCGGCCCTGTGGAGCCTTATGGCCATCGTTCATGGTCCCCTACCCAATTTGCCGCCGGTCATCAAACACTCCCTCACCCTGAGGGACACTATTTTGGCCTGGAAAATCATGTGCTTGAAATATGGTTTATCTGTGAAATGTTCTAAACACTTTCCATTGTGGAGTATACCGGATTTCTCACCTGGATATGAGAACCCCATGTTTAGACCTTGGAAAATTGCAGGGATTACTGTTTTTGGGATTACTGACTTTTGGGGACTACTGATTGACCCTACCCAAATTATCTACCTTATATAAAATTCCACCTACGAACGTCCTACCATATTCACAAATCGTGTCATACTTTTCCAAAAGGTTGACCAATATATCCTTAGAGGTACCGGAAAAAAATATTTTCGATGGTCTATTCCAAATACCATCTATTAACTCTATTTCCAACCTCTACAAAGTCGTAGGTCCAATATTTCGGCACTCCCATACAACCCAAATAGGGAAAAAATGGGCCTTGGCACTTAATTCTCCACATATTCTTGCTCATCTCCCTACTAGTATACGCGACTTTAGGAAGCACATCGTGAATGAGAAATGGAGAGAAACCCAACTTAAATTGTTACACCATGCTATATACGCCTTTGAACTTCCTCCATCCCCAAAATTGCCACATAGGAAAGCAGAATGCCCTAAATGTAGTGCGCCTAAGACGAACTTATTACATGGCATTTGGCACTGTCCACGTTTAACGCGATATTGGACAGATACTCTTAACGTAATAAAAAAGACCTCTACTTTTACTATGCCACTAACTCCAGTGGAAATTATTTTTCACATTACCCTAGACACAGATGTTCCAGGGGAATCATGTAACCATCTCTCAGCAATGACACATACTATATTAATGATAGCCAAACTGCAATTACTACAATGATGGTTGTCTAACTCTCCTCCGCAGGTCGCTGACGTATTGTCGGCCCTTAGTTCTCTTTTTTATACTGAGCGACGGTTAGCGTTGCGCGATAAGGAACACTTAACTGGGCCTTTGTTCCGAAAATGGAGATCATTTTTATGTCACTATGTGTCAACAACCGAAATAAGAAATATTATGATTCCTTTTCGCCAAGCGACATGGTACCTGGAAGAGGACCTGAAGGGCACCTTGGGCCCTCTTAAGGTTACATGATTCCCCGGACTGGGACATATTGTGGTATTCATATTGTATGTATCAGCTATTTACTGTAGTGGGAAGAATAGTCAGTAATATCCCAATATACATTGTCATACATGCTTCTGGTCATGGGAGGACTTCTAACTTTTTCTCTTTTTTTTATTTTTTTCGGTAAACAGGAGACAAAGTTTGTTTAGATGTTTAGATGTTTATTTGTTGTTAGATTTATTTTATGTATAGTCACAATTGATCAGGATTGTGAGATTTCCAGGTACCTGTCCAATGACAAGCCATAGGTCTAATTAAGCTATATGAATACAGCCGAAACGAGAAACGTGCCACACTAATATTTTCCTTTCTCCCTTGGCATCTAACCCGAACCTGTAAAGGACACGAATAGCGTTTTACCTTCAGCTCCTGCGCCTGTTACATTCGAGTATGTTACCGGATTTTTTATATGTGACAGATTCCTGATGTACATTTTTGTATATATGTATATTGTGACTTTTGCTGAATGAATAAAATTATATATTCAAAAAAAAAGAAAAAAAAAGAAAAAAGAAATAGCAGTTTTTCCAGGAACAGTGCTACTTTTGTGTGTGTCCAGAAGGGGGCGCCTAAATAGCAAATATACTAAAGTAAAAATACTAACAGTCCGGGCAGTTTCTGTGTTATTTAGCTTATTAGATCAATTTAGATCAATTATCTCTGCTCTAATAATCAGATATTCCGAACGTCAAATCATGTTAAAGCATTATAGACATTTTTACCTCATAAAACTGCTGTATTTATTTATTTGAACGCTATTGTATATGATTTATCTTAATTATTTAATGTATAATTTAAAGCAGTATACTTCAATCATTTTTTCAGCTATGGCAGGTAATGCAACTGTACAATACTATAGGAAGGATTCCACAGCAGTCTCAGGTAATGCATCATATTCTATGGATATACCACTGACTTCCTTACCTAAGCCATATTCTTCATATAACACATAATATATTTGATTTTCAAGCTTGTTAATACTGGCTTTGTGATGACACCAGCCCAAGTCTTACAGAAGCAGATCTCACAGATTTTACCAGTACCTCCATTACACCCATATCAGGTAACTATAAGAAGTAGCTGCTGTGTGTACAGTAAGTAGGAGCTCGTACTGTATGTAAGTACTGTATAGCCCATATGCACAACAGACAGTAATTAAAGGGGAAGTGCATCAAAATTTTTTATTAAAGTATTGTATTGCCTCCCAAAAGTTATACAAATCACCAATATACACTTATTATGGGAAATGCTTATAGAGTGCTTTTTTCCCTGTACTTACTACTCCATCAAGGCTTCACTTCCTGGATAACATGGTGATGTCACTTCCTGGATAACATGATGATGTCACTTCCTGGATAACATGGTGATGTCACGACCCGACTCCCAGAGCTGTGCGGGCTGTGGCTGCTGGAGAGGATGATGGCAGGGGGACACTGACGGACACAGGGCACTGGAGGGACACTGAGCATCCCTCTGCCATCATCCTCTCCAGCAGCCACAGCCTGCACAGCTCTGGGAGTCGGGTCGTGACATCACCATTTCATCAAGGAAGTGAAGCCTTGATGCAGTAGTAAGTGCAAGGAAAAAAGCACTTTATAAGCATTTCCCGTAATAAGTGTATATTGGTGATTTGTATAACATTTGGGGGGCAATACAATACTTTAATAAAAATTTTCATCGAACTTCTCCTTTAAGTCAAGTTACTATATAAGGAAATAGAATTATTTCTCTGTGAAATCTAAACTGATGTTTACTTAGCTGACATATAAGGTGAGGCCTAGTAATGACATTTGATCTGCTGGAAACATTCAGATTGCCTGTCTGCTTTAAACTGCTTAAGTGGTATCCTACTAATGGTAAAAAGCTGTATTGTATTTGGAAATAATAACAGCAAACATGTAAAGTGTACCTGCTGTTCTAGCTTTCAAAATTGAAATCATCAATAGATCTGAAATTAAGCAAGTTCGCAATTTACATTTATGTATTTATTTATTTTTATCATGCTTTATAACAAAGCGATACTTATTTCAGGTCCAGTTTCCTGAATGCAGCTTTTTAGTCTTGTGTTGGTTAAAAAAAGAGACTAAACACGGGAAGTTCCAGTCATCTGCTCTCACAGAGAAGGCAGTCATGTGATTAAAGGGGTAGTGCGGCGCTAAACAATAATTCACTAAATAACACACATTATAAAGTTATACAACTTTGTAATGTATGTCATGTTAGTGAATGGCCCCCTTCCCCGTGTTTCCCCCTGCACAGTTATGCTCAGCCAATCGAGGCTGAGCAGCTGATGACGCGGCAGAGGGCGGCCGGTATGAGGGACGGTCAGAGCGGTTCGGCCGGCCGACCGCCCGAAGATTACATCATTGTCGCAAGATGGCGGACGGGGGTCGACACGCGTCAGATGAGTATAGAGCACTACACTTCCGGGTCTAGCGTGGGTGGGGGGAAACACGGGGAAGGGAGCCATTCCCTAACATAACATACATTACAAAGTTGTATAACTTTATAATGTGTGTTATTTAGTGAATAATTGTTTAGCGCCGCACTACCCCTTTAATGGACACATTGAGCTGTGACTCTCTGTACTGGCCAGGACTTCTTGTGTTTAGTTTTTTTTTCAATCAGCACAAGATTAAAAAGCTAGCTTCAGGAGACTGGACCTGGATACAGGTAAGTATAGCTTTGTTATAAAGCATGATAACTAAAAAAAAATGCATACTTGACTTATATCACATCTACTGTTGATATAGATTTTAAAAGTTAAAGGGGTTGGCCACTTTATAGTAATATAGGTCAGTACAAAGTATTAATAAGTGTACTCACTGTATATACTGACAGCAGCTCCCTGTGTACCTCATAGAGCTAAAATCAGACTCCCCACCTCCAGGCTGTGCTGTCCTGCTCTGTTTTGTTTCAGTCCATAAAATGGCTGACATGGAGGAGCATGTGACCATGCCACACCCCCTGTGTCCTCCATTGACACATACAGGCTCAGTGGTGGACACTGGGGTGCGGGGCCTGGTCACATGCTCCTCCATGTCGGCCATCTTATGGACCAAAACACCACAGAGCAGGGCAGCCCAGCCAGAAGGAGGGGAGCCTGATATTAGCTCTATGAGGTACAAAGGGAGCTGCTGTCAGTACACTTACTAATACTATACACTGACCTATTTTACTATAAAGTGGCCAACCCCTTTAAACAACAGTGAAACTATTACTGCAAAATATGCACAAGCCAAATCTTTTCATGTCATCTTTTCATGTCATGTCATTAAAAAAAAACTTTTGATATGTCAGAGTAACATGTTAAAAGTTTTGATCGGTTGTGGTCTGAGAACGAGCCAGAGAATTCCTGCACGCCATGGGTTCACTCCCGGCTCATTGTCATTTTCCGACCGCATAGACTTTGTTGTCAGATAACACAAGGCTGTGAGAGACAGTGCGCCATGTCGACTTCTCACAGCTTGTTCTCCTGAACGGTAGGGGTATGAACACTCAGACCCTGGCCGATCAAAACTTTTGACATGTCACAAGTTTTTAATCATGGCAAGGATCAGCAGATGTGAAAGCAAACACTGATCATCGTATTTCCACATGTTAAATTAAAGGGGTTATCTATCCAGTGTTAAAAAAATGGGCGCTTTCTTCCAGAGACAGCACCACTCTTGTCTCCAGTTTGGCTGTAGGTTTCACAACTCAGTTACATTAAAGCGACTCTGTAACCACAATCTGACCACCCCAAACCACTTGTACTTTCGGATAGCTGCTTTTAATCCAAGATCTGTCCTGTGGTCCGTTCGGCAGGTGATGCACTTATTGTCCTAAAAAAATACTTTTAAACTTGTAGCCCCGTGCCAAACAGGAGTATCTGTGCCCTAACTTTGCACCACCCCTCCGCCCCCCCTCCGCCCCCTCTTCATCATTAGGAATGCCACTGAAACATTTTCTCCATGCTGAACATTGCACAGGTCCTTAACGATCCAGCCCATGTGCCGGGCTGCCACAGGTGGGGAATAGGAGGCAATCTGCCTGGAGCATTCCTAATGATGATGAGGGTGGGGAGGAGGGACGGAGGGGTGGTGCAAAGTTAGGGCACAGATACTCCTGTTTGGTACATGCTGCAAGTTTAAAAGTATTTTTTAGGACAATAACTGTATCACCTGCTGAATGGACCCCAGGACAGATCTTGGATTAAAAGCAACTATCTGAAGGCACAAGCAGTTTGGGGCGGTCAGATTGTGGGTACAGAGTTGCTTTAAAGTGAATGGAGCTTAATTGCAAACCACACCTGAACTGGAGACAAGAGTTGTGCTGTCTCTGGAAGAAAGCGGCCATTTTTACCCTAATGCTGGATAACCACTTTAAATAATTTCCTTCTTTGTTACAGATCTTATCTCAGTATCTTCTTGCTAATCATCTAATGCAGCCAGGAACTGCTCAGACTGCTCCACAGGTAGAAAACCACATTGTCTATGTCTTATTGTACCTTAAAAGGGTGCTCCGGCGGGGGGGCACTTTTTTGGGGGGACCGGGGAGGAGGTGGCTGAAATAAAAGACGTCCACTTACCTCCCCAGTTCCAGCGGCGGGTCCTGCATCACGGCGCTCTGGTCCCCGATTCCCGGCCGCTTCCGGGTGTCTGACGCGGGCCCGAGACGTGACGTCTCAGGGCCGCTCAGCCACTCAGTGAAGGAGGCGAGATCCGTTTGAAGTCCGCTCGGATCCCGCCTCCTTCACTGAGTGGCTGAGCGGCCCTGAGACGTAGCGTCTTGGGCGGCGTCAGACACCCGGAAGCGGCCCAGAACCGGATCGGAGCGCCGCGATGCGGGACCCACCGCTGGAACCGGGCAGGTAAGTGGACGTCTTTTATTTCAGCCACCTCCTCCCCGTTCCCCCCCCAAAAGTGCCCCCACGCTGGAGCACCCCTTTTAGGGTATTACATAGAGATGAGCGAACCTCGAGCATGCTCGAGTTGATCCGAACCCGAACTTTTGGCATTTGATTAGCGGTGGCTGCTGAAGTTGGATGAAGCCCTAAGGCTATGTGGAAAACATGGATATAGTCATTGGCTGTATCCATGTTTTCCAGACAACCTCAGAGCTTTATTCAACTTCAGCAGCCACCGCTAGTCAAATACCGAACGTCCGGGTTCGGATCGACTCGAACCCGTAACCGCTTTGCTCATCTCTAATATTACATGTTTCATTGGCACCCTACCCTAAAATGGTTCTTTTAAACTGAGCGATAATTCGGGCCAATCGATCGTTTAACAATTTTGAGGCAACGATTTTATTTTTATAACAATCAGCGTTTAGACAAAAAGATAAATCGTTTGAAAAAATCATTATTGCAATCATTGTGAGATCACTTAAGCCCATCTCACACATAGGTGGAATATGTGGAAGACATATGTTTACATGAAGCGATCTGAGAAAACAAAGGAGATGATTTTGGCATCCTCCGCTACATTCTCATTGTATAGGATAACAGCCAAATTCCAAGGTGGGAGGAGGTACTTAAATACAAAAATTGCTAAAGCCAAGAGAAGGAAAAGTAAAAATAGAAAAAATTTATGCGCCCTCCTTTTTTTTTTGTAATAAATAGTAATAATCGTGTAAATAATTGTGTAATTCTACAGCTGTTTTTGAGCTTAAAACATACCACCTATATCTAATAATACAGTGGTGCCTTGGATTACGAGCATTATTTGTTCCGGGACAGTGCTTGTAATCCAAATCCACTCTTAAACCAAAGCAGATTTTCCCGTAAGAAATAATTGTATTGCAGACAATTGGTTCCACACCCCAAAAGTAATGATTTTTTATTCAGAATAACGTGTAAAACAAATAAAACAAACAAATTCAGAAACAGCAGAATACGTGATATTATAAGTTACTGTACAGTAATGGAGAGGATGGGAAACACAAGGGCTGACAGAGACTGCAGGGAGCATGAAGGAATAAGCAGGACATATGTGGGCACAGTATAGCAGTACTCTCTGTCCGGGGAGAGAGGGGTTACAGCTATGAAGAGATTACCTCCACAGTCCTGTCCCCTGATGTAAGCCCCAGCCTGATGTGAATCTGCTAGGATTTGTGAGTTGGAAGGTGAGGGAGACTTCCTGGGTCTGTAGACCCCGCTATGCAGACCATGCCCCTCCTCCACCGGCGCTCCCACCCAGTACAGGGAGCTCTTACACCAAAGCAATGCTCTTGAACCAAGGTACAATTTTTAAAAACTGTGAGCTCTTAAACCAAAACGCTCTTAAACCAAGTTACTCTTAAACCAAGGTACCACTGTATTAGATGTAATGAGATTATTACTTGCTAATGTTTTTTTGTTTTCTTCAGATTTCCTCAACATATCCAGTATTTGGAAACTTGCTTCCAATGTCTGTTCCAAACACCCAGGTACTATACAATATTTACTAACTGAATGATGAGATTCACTAAAAATGAAAATCAAGGGAGGAATACTAAAGATTCTGTTTAATATACTGCACTTTTATGCAGCTCTAATTTCACATTCCTCCTGCATTTGCGCCACTAGATTTATCATGGCTTTGCACAAAAATGTGCAACTTTTTGACAGTCTGCTCTAGGCACAGACCTGGATACATCTGCCCCAAAGTCTGTAATAGGGGAATGGTAAAAAATAAGGTGGAAGATATATCAGTATTTTAAAGATAACCTCTACCCAAATGATTTTGAAAGATTAAAAGGCAAAAAAAACCACAATTTTACAATTCACCCAAGTGATTTATTACGAATGGCTGTATGTTTTTATTCTAGGCCCCACTTACAATAAATGGATTGAGGGATGTCCTGATGCTTAAAATTCAAGCAAACAGCTGTAACCTTAGTCTCTGAAGCCAGTTCTGCATTAGTGAGGGGTTCAAAAGGACCCGACGTCATTCCTGGCCTGTCTGTTTTAAAAAATACATACTAAGCCCATTTAAAAAAAATAATAATAATCTGGTTCACCTATTTTTATAGCACTGTGTTGTGTCTTTTCCCAGTAGAAATGTTTGACTTAAAGGAGAAGGGCAGGGAAAATTTTTATTAAAGTATTGTATTGCCCCCCAAAAGTTATACAAATTACCAATATACACTTATTATGGGAAATGCTTATAAAGTGCTTTTTTCCCTGCACTTACTACTGTATCAAGGCTTCACTTCCTGGATAACATGGTGATGTCACTTCCTGGATAAAATGGTGATGTCACTTCCTGGATAAAATGGTGATGTCACTTCCTGGATAACATGGTGATGTCACTTCTTGGATAACATGGTGATGTCATGACCCGACTACCAGAGCTGTGCGGGCTGTGGCTGCTGGAGAGGATGATGGCAGGGGGACACTGAGGGACACAGGGCACTGGAGGGACACTGAGCATCCCTCTGCCATCATCCTCTCCAGCAGCCACAGCCCGCACAGCTCTGGGAGTCGGGTCGTGACATCACCATGTTATCCAGGAAATTAAGCCTTGTTGCAGTAGTAAGTGCAGGGAAAAAAGCACTTTATAAGCATTTCCCGTAATAAGTGTATATTGGTGATTTGTATAACTTTTGGGGGGCAATACAATACTTTGATAAAAATTTTTTACCTGACTTCTTTAATTAAAAATGGTTGTTACAAAGTGGGTGAGTGCCACTATCCAATCAAAGCTGACATTTCCAGATTGTGTAGCGACACGGCCCCAATTGGTAACACCCACTTGGTCATTGAGACATACATTTCTAGGATGCCTAGCAGAGGAACGGCACATCACAGAGACGTAAGAAAAGTTGTTCCAGATATATTATTTCAAAGGGACTACGGTATTTACTACAGTAGACAGGCCAGGAGTGGTGACCGGTTCTCTTATAGATATTTTATCAAGTACAGAAGGGAGCAGGTGGCAGGGATCAATACAACATGGTGGTGCTGGAATAAATACATTTATTTCCTACTAGACTCCAAATTTATTTTAAATATGAGGCGGTCCCTGCTGAGCAAGTCAGTTATTCCGTCTCATAAACCGGTGAGAGAGAACAGCTGTAATTATTAGTAAACAATGAACATGGGAAAAACATCAAGAACCACAAGACAATAGGTCAGTGTCTGCCACTACAGCGGCTTCATTGTCAGGTGGAGTGTCTGGTGTTTGTCTGGAAATAGATGACCTTTATATTCTGGTAGAACACTGCATCCTGTTTGGGAAATTGGAAAGGTAACATCATAATAAAAAGAAACTTCTCATATGAAATAAACTTTTCAATAGTATTCAATCAAATTAAAGATTTGATGGAGAAATAATCCCTAGAATAAACAAATATAACAGATCACCTCTGAATTTTTTTTTTTGTGAACTGCTTCTTTTTTTTTTTTTTGTCCGTCAAACGGAACATAGCCATGCAGTGGTTAGGTGTGTATGGGATGTCCAAGAAAGCTGTGGGAGCTGGAATGGTGGTCAACAACTTTTCCAGAAATAGATATAGCTGAATTAAGATATGAAAAACATTGAACTTATTATCTTGGAAAACACATTTAGGCCATGTTCACACAACGTAAGTTTCGTACTAATCACGGCTGTTGTTGCAACGGCCGGGATTGGTACGGAACCTAGGTTGTGCTGCAGGCCGAGAGAATCAAGGTGTATCCCTAGCAGCACCATAGAAAACTGACATGTCAGTTTTCTGCGGCCGCTATTTATTGAATAGTGGCCGCAGAAAACCCTGTCAGTGAACACTATGGAGCGAGCGTCTCTGGCCGCATGCTCCATAGTGTGCAGTGGGGAGTTCTGATGTGGGTGCACGGATGCACCCGCATCAGAACTCAGCGGTGCTAAAGATTTTTTCTGAGACCGGCCATTCCGTGACCCGGCCGTGAAATTCCTGCCTTTATTTCCCCTGTACTATGACAAAGTACAGGTATAATAAGTACAGTGGTGTCAGTATGGTTTTGTTTTCTAAACTTAAGTCATTACTTAATTATTGGTATTTGATATTTCAGATGCTCCCTATTGTATTTACACAGCAAGTAAGTATCATTATTATCACTGACTAGTTATATCTTTTCACTGTAGTATGGTTATAGTTATACTTATCTATTCATATCTTACTTAAACAGAACTAATTTGAAACTAATAAAAAACATAACATGTCAGATAGATTCCTTCATTAGACCATGTTCACACAATGTAAGTTAAGTATTAATCACGGCCGTTGTTGACGATATGCAACACGGCCGTGATTAATACTTAACTTAAATTGTGTTGCAGCTAGAGGGATGTGTGAGCGCACAGTGATGTGCCCGCATCCCAATTAATCAGAAATGAAGATCATCCGACCGGGACTGCAGTGGGATGATCTTCTCAAACACCAGCCATCCTGTGACCCGGCAGGGTCACAGAACAGCCGGTCTTTTACAAAGTGTAAACATGGCCTTATACCCTGGTCCTTACATTTTAAGGATTCAGTCACATTACCGCTATTGCCATCTTGAATGTACAAGGTTTGAGTAGAGATGAGCGAAGCAAAACCAGCAAAGCTGGATTTGCAGCAAATTTAGGAAAAAATTTCATAGCTGTTTACTAAATAAGTTAAAATTCGCAACGAAAAAAAAAAAGGCTTATTTACCTGTCATCGCTCAGCCAGTGTCCTCTCTCATGTCTTCAGCTACCTCCAGCCCACTCCAGTAATCACTAAGGGACAGTGCCTTGGCCAGCGATTGGTTGAGCGGGTTGTCACTCTCGAGACACAAGGGTGTAAGCCCACTCAGCCAATAACTGGCTACAGCGCTGTCCCTTCTCAGTCAGTCAGTGATTGGCTGAGCAGAGAGTAACAGCCCACTCAGCCAATCACTGACTGACTGAGAAGGGCTGGAGGTGGCTGAAGACATGGAAGAGGACATTGGGGGAACGCAAAGAGGTATGTACGGATTCCTTAAATTCAGTTTGCTAATTTTTACCACAAAATTTATTAACTTCGTGAACAGTGCACCCTTTTTCAGTTTTAATAGATCTTTTGGATTTAATTTTTTTATAGAAGCATAGCTCTGAAGAGTATGCTGTTCTTGCTATCAAAACCATATGGAAATAGAACAGCTCGCTAGTGTTGAGCAGAGATATCAAACTGTTTGTGTTTGGCAACATTCCCCGAACCCGAACGTTCGCCATTTGATGGCTGCAGGCAGCCTGTGTCAGTTGCTGACATGAGCATTGATGGGAGGCTAGCGGAGGCCTTTGGCTCGGACAATGGATTGCCTTCTGGAGAGTATGAGAGCAGCTTGGAGCCGCCATGTATGGAAAAAAAACATCATGGGTTCTTAAGGGGTTAAACTAGAGCAGTAACTTTACTTAAATATTAACTATGATGTTTCTTGAATTTATTCAGGGTCTGTTATCAGGTTCTGATTCTGAAGAAGGGGTAAGTACAACTTACGATATGTTCACAAGGCAAATGTCTGCGGCTGAAACGGCAGAAGTCCTTTTCTATTTTGACCTGTATATTTCCAGCACATTTTTCCGAATTAATATGTCTCTATTTTTAAGTTTCACTCTTTTAGGGTAGGCAAGACAATTTTTACACTTCTGACATGAACAAATAAAACTAAAATTAAAACATTAAAAGGCAACTGGACATGCTAATAACCCCCTATGGATCTAGGTTTCCTGAGAGGATGTGAATAGAGATGAGTGAATGGAATCTTATGAACCAAGATTTGTTTTGAACTTTACAAAAAGTATGGTTCAACAGCGAACTTTGGGAGTGACAGCTTGCTCAGCCAATCACAGACTGAGACAGTACCATGTCCAGTGCTGTCACTCCTGAGAAGAGAGTGACCGCCTGCTCACTGAGTGTGGTGCTGTCACCTCTTAGTGATTAACTGAGTGGGCTCTAGGCCGCTGCTGGGGATTCTGGAGACTGGAGAAGAAGGACATCAGGGGAGTGCGGACAGGTAAGTATTAATGAACAAACTTCATTTTGCCTTAAAACAAACTTTTGAAAAGTTCGCTCATCTGTAGATGTGAAGAAATACTGCAGGTTAGCTCCCAGCAGCAGAAGAAAGTTTCGCCAAACTGGAAGTCCACAAAAAAGGCCCAGACAGCAAAGGGGCATTTGACAATGCTGCTAGCTTAAACTTAGAGTGTAGTAAAGGAAGAATAAGTCCTTCAGGCCAGGGCAAAGTATATGCAGGATATCTTAGCCAGTCCTGACCTGGAGACTGAGAAAGGTTGCTTTCATATAGGGAGCTAAATATATTAACCCTTTCTTTATACTAAAAAGTTCTAGGAAATTCAAGCAATTTAAAGTGTACCTGTCGTTATAACTTACAAAAACCAAATCAACAGTGGATGTGATAAATTTACATTTATTATTTTTTTTTAGTTATCATACTTTATAAGAAAACTATACTTACTTGTATCCAGGCCCAGTCTCCTGAAGGCAGCCTTTTAGTCTTATGCTTGTTGAAAAGTCTCGGCCAGTACAGAAAGTCAAAGCTCAAGGCATCTGTTAATTAAATGACCGCCTTCTTTATGTGCAGATAACCGAGACTTCCTGTGTTTAGTCTTTTTTTTTTTCAAGAGACTAAACACTGGAAGTCACGGTCATCAGTATTCATAGAGAAGGCAGTCATTTGATTAATGGACACATTGACCTGTGACACTCTGTATTGGCCGGGACGTCCTGTGTTGAGTCTTTTTTTTTTTAACCAGCACAAGACTAAAAATCTTCCTTCAGGAGACCTAGATACAAGTATAGCTTTGTTATAAAGCATGAGAACTAAAAAAAAAATAATGAATGTAAATTGCAAACTTACTTTATATCACATCTACTGTTGATTTAGATTTGGAAACCTATAATGACAGTGACACTTTAAAGTACAATGATGTTGCCCACAAGGGGTGGCAGCAAAAAGCAGTAAATGTGTATGCTAATGGGTTTACTCCTTTGTACCTTCTGCCAGTACATGGTAATATATGTAAAGTCAATTTTATTTTAAGGAAAAAATATACTGTCAACTATAAGGTCACGGTGTAAACCTAACTAGGGTGGTCACACAGTCCATCTTTATCCAGACTTAGAAAGACATGGCTGTTTGGCTCCAAATTTGTCTTCAGTTTGGGTGTGGGTTTTAAAGTTTCATTAAAGTAAATTGAGGTGAATTGTAATACCACACACAACCTGAGGACAGGGGTGGCGCTGTTTTTTTGCAGGAACACCTCATGTAAAATTTTACATAATAATGTATTTCTAACATCAAAGTCAGTGCATTTTCTCACTTTTTTACAGATTGTGTCAGGAGTCCTCATGGTTCCTGTAAATACTGGACTACAAGGAGACGTGATCAGCATACACCAGGCTGGAGTCAGCATCAGTGGTCCCGATAGCGCAATATTAATGGGACAACCAGCAATAAACCCAGTTGGCCAGCAAGGAATTAATATAACTATTCAAACAAATGACTCTGTAACAGTACAAAATGAATTACCAGGTATTAAGCATCAGGAGTGGATAAGGGATGATTCACCTGGAGCTGGTATCATTAAGCCAACTAATTCACCCCAAGATAGATTCTGGAGAACTCCATCCCATGTTACTCCTACAGTGCCATCTGATACAGTCAGGGGGGATATTACAGAGACCCCAAGTCCAACAACAGAAAACTGGATACTTTGTAATTCCTACCTACCCAACCATGAAGAATTTCAGGGCCTGATGAGAGGCGACGGACACATTCCCGTAATGGCTCCAGAATATACCGTCATTAAAGAAATATATGAGAGTCCGAACCAAATGGAAAGTGACACCATCTAGGATTCTGCTAGAGTTTGCATATGAGTGTGCTTTACTTAAAGGGGTTGGTCACTTTATAGTAAAATAGTTCAGTGTACAGTATTAGTAAGTGTACTCACTGTACATACTGACAGCAGCTCCCTGTGTGCCTCATAGAGCTAAAATCAGACTCCTCTCCTCCAGGCTTTGCTGTCCAGCTCTGTGGTGTTCCTGTCCATAAAATGGCTGATACGGAGGAGCATGTGACCATGCCCCGCCCCCCCAGTGTCCATCACTGAGCCTGTATATGTCTATGGAGGACACAGGGGGCGGGGCATGGTCACAAGCTCTTCCATGTCGGCCATTTTATGGACAGAAACAAAACAGAGTAGGGCAGCACAGCCTGGAGGAGGGGAGTCTGATTTAAACTCTATGAGGTACACAGAGAGCTGCTGTCAGTATATACAGTGAGTACATGTACTAATACTGTACACTGAGCTATTTTACTATAGAGTGGCCAACCCCCAAAGAAAAAGCATATCTTAGGCTGTGTTCACACAATGTGAAAAGAAGTGCAAACAACGGTCATTATTAATTTTCAAGTTCATTTATAATAGTTGCACTTATTTTTACATTTTATAATCATAGCCTTAGGGACCGTTCACACTATGGAATTGGCTCTGAACCCCCGTGGACACGTCAATTCTTTGAGCGGAGAGGTATGGAGGCACGCAAGGCCTCAATTGAAAGGCATTTGGCGCGGAGTCCGCGGGTGGGGATTCCGAGTGGAATTTCAGCACTGATTTCGTTGTGTAAATTGGCCCTTAGGGAGTTCTGCTCACCTTAGTGATTAAAGCTTACTCTATACTCCAAGATAAGCTTACATTTTAGATGTGAGATGTGGTCTATCCCAATGATATATGGTGGGATATATAAAAAACTGCATAGTGTACATATTTTTTTTAACTGCTCACTGTTCTATGGAATAGCATAGTCTACTGCACTACTCCATATTTTTTGGTATACAGTTGCATTTCAAACCAGTCCTTTTTTGCCTATGGATATGCTTATGTATATACTGGGAGCTTTTCCCAGCACACATGCTAACCATAAATCACTAACTTGATTTGAACACCCCCTTATTGTGCTATTCTTTTAGTATACATTTGGCTGGTATGCCTTGATAATCTGAGATGCTACAATTTCAATACAGGGAAATGCAAAAACACCAAAATTATATAGAATGCATTTAGGGTCCGTTTACACAAAGATTATCTGACAGATTATCTGCCAAAGATTTGAAGCCAAAGCCAGAAACATAGTATAAACAGAGATCAGGTCATAAAGGAAAGACTGAGATTTCTACTCGTTCTAAATCCATTTCTGACTTTGGCTTCAAATCTTTGGCAGATAATCTGTCAGATAATCTTTCTGTGTAAATGGACCCTTAAAGGGGTACTCCAGCGGGGGGGAGGGGTTTCCGATCTGGCCGGGGAGGAAGTGGCTGAGGGCAACGACGTCCACTCACCTCCCTGATTCCAGCAGCGGGTCCCGTATCGCGGTGCTCCGATCCCCGCTGCCCGGCCGCTTCCTGGTCTGGTCTCTGACGCAGACTCGAGTTGTGAAGTTTCAAGTCCGCTCAGCCAGTAAGTGATGGGGCTGGGATCCCGCCTCCGTCACTGACTGGCTGAGCGGACTTGAAACGTCATGTCTGTAGCCCGCTTCAGAGACCAGGAAGCGAGCAGCAGGGCAGCGGGGACCGGAGCACCTCGATACAGGACCCGCCGCTGGAACCGGGGAGGTGAGTGGACGTTGTTGCCCTCAGCCATCTCCATCGGAAAAAAGCCCCCCTGCTGGAGTACCCCTTTAAGTCATTTAATTAGGTGTTAATGGTAGATCAGAATGGGAGTTCAGAATATTTCACATCACACTACCACAAAGTAAAAGATATACCCCCCACCTAAAAAAAATTCTCACTAAAAATAAGCTTTCACACAGCAGTCAACAGTATAAAAAAAATCATTGCAAGAGGAGGGCATCTAAAAGCCAAGAAATGTAAAAATAGAGGAAAGACTTACAAGGTGTGTTTACACAGACAGATTATCTGACAGATTTCTGAAGCCAAAGCCAGGAATGGATTTGAGAAGAGGAGAAATCTTAGTCTTTCCTTAGTCTTTTTTCCTCAGTTTTTAGTCTGTTCCTGACTTTGGTTTCAAACATCAGATAAATCTGTCTATGTAAACTCACCATTACATACATCTAGCCTAGTGTTTCTTTGAGAATTTATTGGTGATAATAATAAACATTATAGGGCAGATTTATTAAACATGGTGTAAAGTGAAACTGGCTCAGTTGCCCCTAGCAACCAATCAGATTCCACCTTTCATTTTCCAAAGAGTCTGTGAGGAAAGGTGGAATCTGATTGGTTGCTAGGGGCAACTGAGCCAGTTTCACTTTACACAATGGGGGAGATTTATCAAACTGGTGTAAAGTTGTCTTAGTTGCCCCTAGCAACCAATCAGATTCCTTCTTTCATTCCTCACAGATTCTTCAGAAATTGAAAGGTGGAATCTGATTGGTTGCTAGGGGCTAGAGATGAGCGAACCCACCGGATTTCTGGTTCGTATGAACCAGAACTCTCGGTTCCTGATCTCTGATTCCTGCTGTCTGTAATAATATTACTGATAATTCCTTCAGTTCACCCAATGCCTCATCCCATTGTAAATCATTATTTTTTGGTTCTAAAAGATAATAAATATGTCACTTTCCAGACTTGTGTTTTTTTCAATCTAATAAAGATATATTGTAGTTTCCACGCAATAAGAACTAATAAAATGGACTAGGCGACTAGATTAAAAACTATCTATATTTTCATTGCTCAACAACATCAGGTAGTATGGGGTAATTCATTTATTGGAGACCCCCAGATAACAAGAGGCCCTCCCACCATTCACCGGAGCCAATATCATCATATGAAGTGTATAATAAGGCCATGTTCACACTACGTACATTTTCATAAAACTGCGGACATTGTTGCATATACGTAAAATTGATGCCTATGGAATCCCGACTGGAGTGTCAGTGTCAGTTTCAGTTTTCTGAGGCCGCTATTCAGTGAATAGCCTGCTCCATAGTGTGCTCCATAGTGTGCTGTGGGGAGTTCTGATGCAGGCGCGAATGTATGCACCCGCATCAGAACCCTGCGGCCCTAAAGATCATCAGGCCGGTACTGCAGTATCGGCCGGGATGATCTTTTCGGAGACCGGCTTCTCCGTAACCTGGTTGGGTCACGGAACGGACGGTCTCTTACGCAGAATGAACATGGCCTAATAGTGTATCATACACAGTGCCGGACTGGCCCACCAGAGGACTAGAGAATCCTCCGGTGGGCCCCCAGCTATAGAACCTGTACTAACATTGATCAACATGTCAGTTCTCACTGGTTCTTCATTGGTGGGCCCCCAGGATCATTTCCTCCGGTGGGCCCCAGATACCCCAGTCCGACACTGATCATACAAGTAATTTTCAATATGGAACTCGTGTCATTAGATTGAAAGATGAACACAGGACACCATTTGCTGCAGAAAAGGTGTCACACAGTAGAGTGACTTACTATGCAGGTTGTATTTTTTACTTAAAAAAATATAAAAAAAAAAACACTGATTATAATGGCATTAAAGGACAAGTGCCATGAAAACCCTTTTCCCAGTAATTGAAGCACATTACAAAGTTATATAACACTGTAATGTACTTCAATCACCTATCTGCCTCCCTTCCCTGTCTTTTCCCCCCTCCACCCCCCACCAGGAAGTGTCCTAACTCACACAGACCTCATTACTGTCGTCACTGTCACCAGGCAGCTCCTTCTTGTGAGGATAAGTCATCAGCAGGAGGGCTGGTCTAGCTCCTGTTACATCAGCCCACCCTCCCCAGTCCAAGTGATGGCTTGCAGTTGTTCAGCCAATGGGAGCTGAGCAAGCTGAGTCACCTGACAAGGCAGGGGAGGGGGGGCTGCTGTAACAGGAGAAGGAGCCGAGAGAACAGCTTGGTGACAGTGACGTCAGTCATTAGGTCTGTGTGAGTTAGGACACTTCCTGGTGGGGGGAGGAGGGGGGAAAAGACAGGGAAGGGAGGGAGATAGGTGATTGAAGCATATTACACAGTTATATAACTTAGTAATGTGCTTCAATTACTGGGAAAAAGTTTTTCATGACACTTGTCCTTTAACCATCAACCAAGTACAAAGGGAATGAAAACGGAATATTATACCTATAAGAAACAGTGTATTGTAGAAAAATTCAGCACTATGTATTCCAACATATCTTGCTTGGGCTGTTAACAGCATTTAGTGATATGCTTTACAGTAAGGACATACTCAAGGACATAGACGACAATAGACAGGATCTGTCCCCTTGAGATAAATTTTACATTCTGGGCATGCTCTGTGACCTTTAAGAGGTCATTCCACATGGAGCAGCTATTGTCTTCTCTACTGGTGTCACATGTGGCTGCAATGCTGCACAGATCACTTTACAGCTGCCTCTACTTATAACTACAGGCAGAACAGGAAGTCTCAGCTTAGTTTTAGCCCTAGTGGAAAGAATGAAAACTGCAAGTTATGAGGATTATTTTATAATTTAAAGCGTAACTATAATTTCAGTAGCCAAAAAATGAAATTCCTCAAATAAAAAGCCCACGTGTTACCCTTTAAAAAGAGCCCTAAACTGTGTTGATAGCATGTGCGCTCGCTGAGATATCCCCAGTTGTTTGGCTCAGAGGAATAAATTAATTTTTCTTCTGGCTGAGAGAAAGTGGGCGTGGCCTATCCCTTATCTCCCTGAGTGACTGAAAGTGGGCGTGGCCTATCCCTCATCTCCCTGGCTGGGTCTCTCCATTCACTGACCAGCACCTTAGCAGATGTATCACACATAGCAGGATCAGATACAGCCCCAGCATACAGTATCACAATGTAAGATTAGATACAGAGCCCCAGCAGATAGTATCACACACAGTGGGATTAGATACAGTCATCTGCTCTCATTACACTGTAGGATATTGTCAGCCATGGCGGTGGGGGCACCTGCTGCAGACATCTGATAGGGAATGTAATATGTACTATGGAAGGACTACAGCTGTGTTGTGCTGGGACTTGTAGTCCTCCCCTCAGTGACTCACCCACTCTCCCTCATGCAGTACATTCGAGTGATGGTGGCACTGGATACACTTGTCCCTCCATCCATCTCCTCCCCTGCGCTGCTCCTCACACACAACACCCTCAGCTCTGCTCAGCTGGCCTTATTTTACGTTGTTTACAAATAATTTTTATTTTCATCGTCCTTTCACCATTATTTATATAACATTTAATAGACATAAAAAAAAGGTTGTTAAAAGCGTTCATCTTGAACCTAAACTTAAAATAATGTACCCACAGGCATCATTGTAACAACAGCCAGAGTCAAAACAACGACCGTATGTAAAACAGCAAGAACACTAAGGCCTATAAGTGGGATATTTCTAAAGAGTACATGAACGGGGTAGTAAATATTGATTTTAACTTTTTCTGTTATAACCTACTGTGTAAAAAAAAAAAAAAAAGTGAATTATAACTAAAATTGACCCCAAAAATTGCAACTTTTAAATTGTACCCCCACTATGCGTTAAATTCTGTGACCCAACTAAAGTGTTAACAAGTTTTACAAATCATGTTCTTTATTCTTTGAGGGGTATCGTTTTTAAAATGGGGGGGTTTATGGAGGGGGGTAACCTACAGCGCTTTGATTTTATTATTAGCTGCTAAACTTCTACACCTTCTGACGTAAAATGATGATTATTGGTTGATACAAACATAAAGTAGACAAACTGTCAATGTGAATATGGCGTGGTGTGATCCAAATTTATCATGAAAGTAAAATGTTGAAATTATCAACAAAAATACACAACGGGCATAAAGTACTATATATTACAAAAAAACAATCTCAGAATCACTGGGATACTTTCTAATTTTTACAAAGTAAAGTGACACAGGTCAGACTTGCAAAATGGGCCTCGGTCATTAAGGCCAAATTTAGCCTGATCCTGAGGGGGTTAAAGGGGTTATCCAGTGCTACAAAAACATGGCCACCTTTCCCCCTCTCTTGTCTCCAATTCAGGTGCAGTTTGCAATTAAGCTCCATTTACTTCAATGGAACTGAGTTTCAAACCCCACCCAATCTGGAGACAACAGTAGGGGGAAAAGTGGCCATGTGTTTGTAGCGCTGGATAACCCGCTCCAAATTTTTTACATAGGTATACATTGAAAAGATAAGATGCTAGCTGCCTGCAGTTGCCAATTGAAAAAGTGTTAAAATAATTTATATTTAAGAAAGCATTAAAGTGAATCTGTGACCCCCTGACTGCCTACTGAGCTGGTGGCACTGCTGGATAGATATAAATAAGAGCATTCAGAACATACATTTGTTGCCTTAGTCTGTGTTTTTATTTCCATTAATAAAAAAACTTTATTTGGGCTGTGAATAGTGTCAAAGTTGTGAATGGGCCCTAGTGCCGCTACACCACACTGTGCGGTATGCCCGCCCCTGCATAATCAGTCAACTACACTCTGCATACAGCATAGTGAGGTGTAGTGGTGGTGGGACATTACGTAATAGTATTTAGCCCAGACATGTCAGCAGTTCTAATCAGACCTCACGCTCTCCTGCACTCACCCATTATAAGATGGCGACACACTCACTTCAAATCTCGACACATGTTTTGGGATTTTGCTTCCTCGAGGAACTCATTCCTAAAGAGGCAAAATCGTGAAAACGAACCTCAGGACATAGAGTGAGTATGTCGCCATCTTATAATGGGTGAGTGCAGGAGAGCGTGAGGTCTGATTAGAGCTGCTGACATATCTGGGCTAAATGCAATTACATATGGGACAGGTACCTATACCAGATAAAGTTGTTCCCAAAAAAACTTCTTCTTTTTTTTACCATCCTCTTACTATCTTTTCAATTAATTTGAATGAACCTTTTAAAATTAGCCCCACCCAAATGGGTCATCATTAACCTGAACTAGAATAGTGTACCATCGGCTGCCATTGTAATGACGGCCACCAAAGTATGTTAAACAACGGCCATCATTTAATACTCAAGATAACAGCCGTTAAAAATGGGTGTGTGAATATGGCCTTATACCGTTTTGCACAGTAATCAAATTTTTCTCAGGGTTATCAGTAAGCAAAGGTTTAACCTAGGTAATCCATGATAAAAAATCATTTTTTTTTTTTCTATTACCCTTCTAAATACTAAAGGAAGTAAATAAAATTTAGTGTTATATCAACCCCAAAATGGTGGCATTAGAAGTACAAACTTAAGTCACAAGCCATTCATCAATCTATAAGCATGAATAGAATCCTTCGGACTCCAAGGTAAGTATACTTCAAATGGATCAACTCCACACAAATCTTCAGCTTTCATTAAAATACATCAACTTTAATTCATATTCTGTATAAAATTAATGAAGCATTTCAGACCCAAATGGTCCTTAGCCAAGGCTCTTTACAATCCTGTGAATCAGTACTTTAAAAAAAAACTAGAAAGTCATCATCCCGTATGTACCAGAGTCTTCAGTATGGTGTGTGGCAATACATGATTTTATACAGAATATGAATTAAAGTTGATGAATTTTAATCAAAGCTGAAGAGTTGTGTGGAGTTGATCCATTTAAAGTATTAAAAAGTACAAGTTGTCCTCCAAGAAAGCAAGAGCTCATGAGAAAAATATAAAAAAAAAAAAATGCACAGCTGGAAGGCGATGATGGAAAAACAAAGAAAATTGCTTGGGCATTCCAGCTCAACATGTATCTGGGGGAAAGGGTTAATAGTAGAACAACATTTTTAAATATTTTGAATTAAATTATATAAAAGTGCATATTGTTAGCTGTGAAAGTCAGGCCCCAAAGGTATTCAACAGTATACGGGGGCACACACCCAGCTGAAACTATTCTATTCTGAATCTATTTTAAGGCACTGAAGTAGTCTTATAGTGACTAGGGTCTATTTTTCATATATTTTGAAAATATTCTTATTTTTTGGAGTTAAAATGTAGTCTACTATACTCTTGAGCCCAACAAAAAATTTATAGATTTGGGAAACAGACCAAACAAAGCCATTGGTAGACTACAATTGAGCTATGAAAGTAAATGAGTCGTGGGATACGTTAAAATTAAAGATATGCAAACCCCCGAGCACGCTTGGGTTAGTCTAAACTCGAACTCTTGGCATTTGATTACCAGTGACTGAAGCCCCATATTTTTCAGGACACCCAAGGGCTGCATTCAACTTTTTCAGCCACCGATTATCAAATGACAAGATTTCGAATTTGGAGGAACACAAGCATGTTGAAAGTTCGCTCATCTCTAGTTATAATATCTCTGAAGGTATTCTAATTAGAGATGAGCGAACCTCGAGCATCCTCGAGTCCATCCGAACCCGAACGTTGGATATTTGATTAGCGGTGGCTGCTGAAGTTGGATAAAGCCCTAAGGCTATGTGGAAAACATGGATATAGTCATTGGCTGTATCCATGTTTTCCAGACAACCTTAGTGCTTTGTCCAAGTTCAGCAGCCACCGCTAATCAAATACCGAATGTTCGGGTTCGGATCGACTCGAACCCGAACCCAGTTCGCTCATCTCTAATTCTAATGTATACTTACACAACAGCAGAGAAATGTGATGTCATTGAGCTTAGTACAGCACTTTTCTTACATATAATGCCTTATATCGTCTAGTCACTGGAACGTCTGCTGAGAAACTATATATTAATAAATACAGTATTCATATATCCAACTTAAATTTTGACCAGTGCTGAACACCTTTTAATGCGGTATCTGGATCTCTCGAGAAGACATAAAATATAGTTTCTTAAACCCAAAAATATGTAAAGGAGAAGTCTAAGGTCAGACCATTTTTGTGATTTAGTTTTCTCATATAAATGTAGCAGAGGGTAAGTACATGTAATTGTTACCTTCTACTGCTGAGTCTCGGTCTACTGTGGGCTGGATATATGCACACTGCTACACTTCAGAAATCTAGTAATTTAGAGAAGGTCTACCACCAGACAGGTATCTGTGTATTAGGACTCGCATTAGACACCTGTATACCATGAAAGGGTTGTCTGCTTTGGGCAATTTGTTTTCATTGAAGGGGCACTAGGTGATACAGCGTAGAAAAAAAGATTAGAATAGAAAATAGATTATGCCATGAATAAGTGGCTAGTCCCCGAAACGCGTCGTCATGTTTTTAACCTGTATGTGAACTTTTAAGATGTTTTTGAATAAAGCCCTAGGGGGAGATTCATCAAAGGGTGTTAATTTTAGACTGGTGCAAACTGCCCACTGCAACCAATCACAGCTCAGCTACCAGCTCTGGTAAAAGGATAGAGGAGCTGTGATTGGTTGCTGTGGCAAGTTTGCACCAGTCTAAATTTTACACCCTTCGATAAATCTCCCCCCTAGTCTTCTATAATCTCCAGAGCTGTGGACTTCTCTGCTATCTTTGACTTGGATTACCCGGGAGATGGCCTGAGACCGCCAGTCCTCTTTGCTCCTAACCTGGGGAACCAGCATTCTGTTTAGGTCATTATTCATATGGTGAGCTGACTTTTATATATCTAGGGATTTATCAAGACCTTCATTTTCGGCACTGATCTTAAAAATCCCCCCAGCAGCGCACAAGCTCACAGGATCCTTGAAGAGGCACAATACATTGACATGAATCCCATGTGCACCAGAGCCCCAATGTGCGTACACAGTGAAAATTATGCCAGCACACAGATTTTATTCTCTTTTTTTCTGACAAAATAATGGTAAATATTGCGCACGAAGAGGCCACAAACCAAGACCACTGTTCCGCCCTCCCTCCACCTCTTTGGCGTTAACGGTGCAGAGGGCAGAGTTGCAAATAATATATGCACAAAACAAGCGTTTGGCATAAATTCACTGGTCAACAGCCAAAAAGGTTCCGACTTGAAAACAGTTGAACCGAACTCATTTTGGGGTGCTAAGATCGAAAATGATGTTCAAATTTTGAAATTGGCTCTAAATTTCAAGATATAGACGTACTTTCTATACTTCTCACAGCCTGTGATACAATACTAGGAAAAGTTTGCATCATCAACTGGTATATTGCATCATCTTAGAATGACCAATAGTTATGGTATAAGGCTAGGTTCACACTGCGTTTTTGCTATCTGTGTTTTTCATCTGTTTTTTGCGAAAAACGGATGAAAAAAACAAATGCATTTGTGTGCATCCGTTTTGATCTGCTTTTCCATCAACTACCATTATAAAAAAAAAACGGATCCTTTTTTTTTAGAGGACACAAAAGTAGTGTCAACACTACTTTTGTGTCCGTTAAAAAACGGATCCGCTTCGATCCGTTTTTTTTATTTTTTATAATGGAAGTCAATGGAAAAACGGATCAAAACGGATGCACACAAATGCGGATTGCAAAAACGCTGTGTGAACCTAGCCTAAGGTATTGGGGTAAATGGAACCCATCAATGCTTGCAGATTACTGTTGGACAGTTATCAGAGACAATCCCATGTATGAATACAAAAGACATGTGTAAATGCACCGAGAAGCCATTGAATAAGGACCTACATTCCAGAGTTCAATAAACATAATTAATTTGTATAAATTATTGGATATGCCTGTAAATTGTAGTTGATTTCAGATAGAACTAAGTTTCCTATGAATATATTTCAAAAGTTTATGAACAGTAAACTTGCTTCCTTATGATTGCAGAAGTAATAAATATGTCGTTTATTATACTGTATTCTATACAATTCACAAAACAGTAACATGAGAACTCTTCCATATCATAGAAACTAAAGCCAATTCACATTTTTCCTTGTGATATTTAAATTCAGCACATAACAATCATTAAGAAATGGATAATTTTATTTCTGAACCAAACAACTTTTGAAAATTTGTTGACCAGTGTTATATTAATATTTGTCACCTGAGCCGCCCTTGCCAGATAATAAAATCCACCCAAGTGTTCAATTCTCCTACATTATCCTCTTGGGAAAAATGGGGCTTGACATGGCTCCAAAGGAAATGAGCTCCCTTCTATTAAAGAGGTACTCTGGGCAAAGTTGAAAAATTTAAGGGGGACAGGATTGGGGACATAATAAAGAAGTACTACTTACCCCTCCCTGTTCCCCCATAGCGCAGCGCCATCAGTTTTCTGATAGCGTCCGGTCTCCTGTATCTTCTGAATTTCTGTTTCGTTATGGCCCCACAGGACCTACCCCCTCAGCCAATCAGTGATTGCAGCAGTGTCCTGTCCAAGTTACTGATCACATCAAACAGCTGATCAGTGAGGTGTTGGGAGTCACTCAACCCACCAAGGATTTAATATTGACATCCTATCCAGATGATAGGCCATCAATTCTTACAGGTTAAATAATCCCTTTAAGCTAGTCAGGCCTTACTTTCCCAAATAAGGCTATGTTCACATGTTGTATGAGACCGGCCGTTCTGTGACCCGGACGGGTCACAGAATGGCCGGTCTCAGATAAGATCATCCTTATCTGTGTAGTGCAGTTCCCAGATGGGGTGCCGTGAAACCCTGCCAGGTGTGCCACGGCATTCCGGTTGGCATTTTCCCTTTAAAGGAAACCAATCAGTCCAACAATTGATATGGCGCTAAGTAAATGTGCCTGTACATCACCAAGCACACTTCCTAAACATATACCTATGCCCCCAGTATAATCAGAAAACGTACTTAGAAAAAGTCCAGCGCTGTATGCAGGCCAACTAGTCATCTGGGCGTTGTGGCTGAGGCGAGCAGTCACGGTCCCCTTGGGGATGCTTGTGCTGTAATCCGCATAACGCATTATTCACAGAGCTGTATCATACGTAGCAGCAGGCGATCTTACAACTGGTGTCATCATCACATGTATCAGCCATACGTAGCAGCAGGCAATCTGGTGTCATCATCACAGTAGACTTGCTGCTGTACTGCGCATGTCCGCAAGTTGGAAGATCCCCTCCTGCAATGTATTGCAATGTATTGCTTGATGAGCAGAGCGCAGATCAAACGAAGTGCTTCGCTTCATTTAGATGAGCGTTTTGCTCATCTCTAATTACCGCAATTGTTTACTTCATCTGATCCCAGCAAATGAAGGAGCAACATGGATTTACACCGCACGATTAGTGAACAAATGTGGAACGAATAGCGAACGATTAACAATGACTTTCTCGTTGGTCGTTTAATTACCTGCATTTACACGAGACAATTATCGTTTAAATTCTAATGATATGATGATAATTTGCACGATAATCATCCCATGTAATAGGGTCCTTAGTCTCACCATGGGCAGTAACATATGAAAAGTTACGTTTAAGTGGAATCCCCCTTTAAGAAGTTTGTCTGGCAGGTTTTGAAGAGATGAATTGTAGGTGGAAGAAATCGTCAGATGAATGATGTCACCTGTGAGTCACGGAATGACGTATTTTGTACAACATTATTTAGTAGGGCTGCTTAAGTAAAAGATTTTTCTAAGGGGGGCCCCGAAGTGGAAATGGTTGACAAATACTGGTATAGTGCATGGAATATTCCAACATCAGAGATGTTACTGAAGAATCCTGAATGCGAGACCCCCAACTGTAAAATCATAATTAGAGATGAGCGAACCGGGTTCGGGTTCGAGTCCATCCGAACCCGAACGATCGGCATTTGACTAGCGGGGGCTGCTGAACTTGGATAAAGCCCTAAGGTTGTCTGGAAAACATGGATACAACCAATGACTATATCCATGTTTTCCACATAGCCTTAGGGCTTTATCCAACTTCAGCAGCCCCCGCTAATCAAATGCCGATCGTTCGGGTTCGGATGGTCTCGAACCCAAACCCGGTTCTTCTCATCTCTACTCATAATCCCTTATATGCAGATATACTCTTAATAAAAATCCTGTCTCTTTAAAAATACTAATGAACATACAGACTTCTTAAATTAGAATGTAACTATGTGTTGTGAAACTGCATATTACATGGAAAAACTGATTATAGTAATGAGACCGTGTGAAATGCTTGGCACGCATGAAAATTCACCTCAACCAGTTACGTCATGAAGTAACAGCTTCTTCCTCTCCCTATTGGCTGTTTTGCGAATTTAAAATGGTTTAAATCGAAGTCTTGGCAGAGAATCTTATGTATTGATGATAGCCCTCACTGGACAGAACAGTACAGAATAGAGACGTAGAAGGAATCGGGAAATTGTACTGTAAGTTGATTAGATTTTCTCCATGCATGAGCTAGCGGACAAGTCGGAGTAGTTTTATATACATCACACTCTTTACATAGAAACTTTTCTGTATATTTGTGTTGCTCATTCTTGACCACTTTTTGACTCCGTCCTAGTGTGTTGTAGTAGACAAATGTTTCATTTGGTATAGCCCAATGTTATTCTCTATTCTATCTGTGATTCTATATAGAAAACCGTAAACAAATCTTCTCTAAAGTCATACCAGTGTAGTCTATTTGTGGTTATTTTGCCTTTCATATTTTTTCTATATAGACACTAAGGGGGAGATTTATCAAACTGGTGTAAAGTAGAACTGGCCCAGTTGCCCCTAGCAACCAATCAGATTCTACTTCTCATTCCTCACAGATTCTTTGGAAAATGAAAGGTGGAATCTGATAGGTTGCTAGGGGCAACAGAGCCAATTCTACTTTACACCATATTTGCCAAATCTCCCCCTAAAATCATATATAGTGATCTGACTCCCACATGTTTGAGACGCGCAAATCTCTAGTTTTAGTCGTTGTGCTATATTAAATAACTTGGTTGTATTCGTATTCATACAAAATCCTGTCTGTGGTCATCACTGGTACATAAAGCATTGTATAATTTATATAAATCTTACAGATATGGCAGAGGTATGGGTGAATATTTAATAATTTAGTATCACGTCACATACATCATCAAATTCTGACCACTGGGATCTGGCCAGGGAGATTCCAATTAAACCTGTGGGGAAATGGTTTGGTTTCAGTTGGTTAAAAGGGTTTTTCCATAAACAACACTCATCACCTAACAAGAGGGACAAGTAGAATGTGTCGTAGTAAGTCATGTGTACAGCCACTATGTATGCCAGCCTCATAGAGGGTAATGGAGGGGTAGTGTGCATGCATGACATCTGCAGCATTTAAACAAGTGGATAAGGAACCCTGTTCTTGTGATAAGTGGGGATGCCACTGATCCGACATGGCCTTATTCATTAAGCAATATGGTTTCTCAATGACTACAGTTCTGTGAAACAGATTCAGTGGAAAACTATGTTAAAGGGGTTCTCCTGGACTTTGGGACAATAACATGAACAACAGAAAATGTATTACTCTGTTATTATAATTAGAGATGAGCGGAACTTTCAGACTTTCGGTCCGAAAGCGGCTCACTCCAGTGCGATGCCTGCGATCTCGGGTGTATAGTTGCGCTCCCAGGAATCTGCGGCCTGGATCTTCCAGGGAATTCAAGATACATTCCCTGGAAACCCAGGGAATGTATCTCGAATTCCCTGGAAGATCCTGTCCGCAGATTCCAGGGAGCGCAACTATGCACCCAGGATCACAGGCATACTAATTGAGTGATTCGCTCATCCCTAATTATAATCTATTACTATAATTATAATCTATTGTTATAATCTGCCAAATGTCATGATGGTGGTCTATGTCGGCCATTGTTTATTTCCTTGGAACAATGACATTCTGTGCTTGCACGTAACACTGGCTTCAGTGGTCTTGTGAGGTACTGTACATGCAAGCATCACAGCTGAGACCAGTGGGTGTAGGATATATAATCACTGCTGAGCCCAGGGGGGGTAGGGTATATAATCACTCTTGAGGTCAGTGGGTGTGGGGTATATAATCACTGCACTGTATATAATCAGTGCACCAAACTGCCTCATTTATATATAACTTAATTGAAAATTTCCCTAAAACAGCACTAAGGATGAAGGTAAGAAAATTCATCCTCAGCACCCAGTGTGCTATGGAAACATAACAGCACTCTAGAGTCTTTTAGTTTCCCTTTAAGCATACATAAGACCATCTAGAGACCATTTAAGACTAACCTATGCAGCACTATATTGGTAAAAGATGAATGGCTGGAGACAGTATTTCTCTAAGGCTAATAGCGTCTGGCTCACCCAATAAGGAGTTTGTATTTAATGTAAACTACAATAATAGTAGCTGACTTACACAATAATAAAAGATCCTGTTAACACTGATTCTAAGAGTTGTGACTGTTGTAGATGTCATCCACCATATAACATCATTGTTTTAATTCTATGCATTTCCTCATATAGATACCTCAAGAGAATGATGGAGGAACTGGCACTGGTTTTGTGCATGTTAGGAACTGTCTTTACCTTTCCAGTAAGTAATTTGGTTGAAAAAATATCTTTTCTGCCATAGGCTATAGGCTTCCTTATGTCCATATGGTCTTAACTATATATTTTGATTCTCAAATGTGCTTCAAGTTCACTTAAAAAAAACTAGTACGTTATTCTCTAATTTTGTAGTTTTGTTGAAGAAATTAATTAGATTGGTTACACTATACCTTCATTGAAGCTGTCTCGTCCACTCTGACATTAGGCGTGGAAAGTAGACTGGTAGTATTGTGCTTGGTCCAATTTCAATTAATAGGACTTACAGTATGTAGGATACTCCCCAGACACAACTCAGACTGTAGTATCGTCTCTTCATGCCCAATGGTTGTGGAGCTTCGATGTAAGTATACTATAAAGCTATGTACCCACAAGGTAAAAATAAGGACAAATAACGTCCATTGATCACAATCATTAATAAGGGCCATTGTTTTGCAATATTGGCTGTTATTTGCCCTTATTTTCGCACTGTGGGAGCATAGCCCAAGGCTAAGTTTACACACCGTCGAAATGACAGACATTTTTATAGGATGGTCCTGTTTAAAAACTGAAGCTGTGCGAATCTTTCCTTTATAATTTTGCCCTGTGAGTCCCACTCCTGATTTTGGTTGAAAAAAGACTGACAGAAATACTATGTGTGAACATAGCCTTTACTTGACATAAAATGGCGGCCATCCAATAAAAATGACCGTCATTTTGACGGTGTGTGAACATAGCCTTAGGGTATGTGCACACTACGGAACCCCGACGGATCACCCGCGGTGGATTCTGCAGCTCGCCCCCGCTCACATACGCCAGTATCTCCGCTGGTCCCATAGGCTTCATTTTATGGTTTGGCAGATTCTACCGCCTGAAGAATGAGAATGGCGGATGATCTGCCAGGATTCCAGAGTGTGGACATACCCTAAGGCTCCATTCCCACAAAGTAAAACGTCGGAATAGAACTAGCTGTAGTCAGATTGGAGCTACGGCACTGTCTCTCCACCGTCTTGCAGAGTGGTAGGATCTGGTTCACCTGGTTTACATCCACAGACTCACGGTGCTCTGCAACTCACAAGGATAGACCTCGAAACATCAACCAAGCAGTGAAAGGAAGCTGCGGCACTTGTGTCCAGTCCAATAATTCTTTATTTAGCCATATTGAAAGGTCAGAGAGTGCACAAAGTAGGCAACTGTCGGAATAGACATGTCCATCCTTCAGCGAGGAGAGAGGAGGCGCACGAGCCTCCCATAGACTCCCAGTATGACACGGAGGCTGAGGGGATTCTCCGCTGCATAATTCCGCCAGTTTTACTTTGTCGGCAGACGACGGGCCTCTTGATGCTTTGCCTGTACACAGCCGCAGAAGGATACATTAGGGTCTTATTTTCAGGGAATCCGTATTTATCCCGTCAAACCTTTTACAAATGAGCATCTTTCTGAATTAAGCCCAAGTCTATTTTTCTTTAATACAGTGACAAACTATGTAAAGAGCTGCGGAATCAGTTGGCACTATACAAATAAAAGCATTATTACAAAAATATTCTTAATTTAACAATTTTTGTATGTATGTTGCCATCTTTTCTTATTGTACCACACAGTTTTTTACAATTTTGGCTGGTCACATGGTCAACATGCTTCCCTGATTGTACTGTATAAAAAAAAATCTTAATTCCAGCAATACTTTTTTTTCTGGATTTTGAATCTCTCTAGACCCAAAATACGGCCTAACAAATATTGTATTTAAGAGCCAAGAATCCAGATGTAATTCTAGTCTTTATGTTGCCTCAGATGTACCCTCAGTCAGCGGGAACACATGGAATGGCCAGTGTGAGCCTAGAGGTAAGTTTATTCATGACGTACAATAGTATATAATAAACTCTAGAAACATATGTTCACAGGAAAAATTCTTCCAGAAATTGCCTAGCCATTGTGTGTCTAGTGGCAAAGATGTTGTCCTGGAGGAGCGATCTCCGTGACTGGTGCCGACCGGGGTCTCCGCCAAAATGGCGCTGATCTCGGCTCGGCATTTGGATGCTTTCGGCTGCAGCAGCCGAAAGCATCCGAGTGCCGATCTCATTGATCTTTGCTGTACAACTATACAGCAAAGATCTCAATGAGAGATCAGAGTGCATATACTAGAAGTCCCCCAGGGGGGCTTCTAGTATAAGTGTAAAAAAAAAAAAAAGTGTTATTAGTAAAAAGCCCCCTCCCCTAATAAAAGTCAGAATCACCCCCCTTTTCCCATGTTTTTAATAAAAGTAAATAAATAAATAAACATGTTTGCTATCGCCGCGTGCATAATCGCCCGAACTATTAATTAATCACATTCCTGATCTCGCACGGTAAACAGTGTAAGTGCAAAAAAATCCCAAAGTGCAAAATTGCGCATTTTTGGTCGCTTCAAATCCAGAAAAAATGTAATAAAAAGCGATCAAAAAGTCGTATATGCACAATCAAGGTACCGATAGAAATGACACCTCACACAGACCCATAGACCAAGGTAAAAAAGCGCTATAAGCCTGGGAATGGAGCGTTTTTAAGGAACATATATTTGTTAACAATGGTTTGAATTTTTTACAAGCCATCAGATAAAAGAAAAGTTATACATGTTATATATCGTTGTAATCGTAACGACTTGAGGAACATGCATAACAAGTCAGTTTTACCCCAGGGCGAATGGCGTAATAACAAATACACCCCCCCAAGTAAAAGAAATGCGTTTTTTGTTTAATTTCACCACACATTAAAAATTTTTCTGGTTTCGCAGTGTACTTTATGCAAAAATTAGACTGTAATTGCAAAGTGCAATTAGTGACGCAAAAAATAAGGGCTCATGTGGGTTTCTAGGTTGAAAAATGCAAGTGCTATGACCTTTTAAACACAAGGAGGAAAAAACAAAAATGCAAAAACGAAAAGTGGCTCCGTCCTTGAGAGCTTAAAGTGTAACTGTCACTGAAAATATTTTTGCTGAAATGAATAGTACAAGCGATTTTAAGACACTCTGCAATAGGTTTTATTAGGTAAAAAAGCCTCTATCTGTACTCAGAAAGCTGTTTTGCAGCCTCCCCCCTCCCTTCTTATCTCTTTATTATCAGGCAAAGTCGTCTACATTAGTGCTTCTCGACTCGACCAACAGGTCATGTTTTGAGGATTTCCTTAGTATTTCGCAGGTGATATAATTATACTCGGTGCATCAGGTATTATCACAGGTGTCCTTTGTATGGGATATCCTCAAAACATAACCTGTTGGGCCATGAGGACTAGAATTGAGAAGAACTGGTTTACATTACAGAGGAGCAAAATGAAGACGGGTTTGCTGTGTCCATTACAACCTAAGTAGGGGAAGGGGCCAAGAGGAAGTGAGCAGGAAGAGGAGACAAATAGCCTTGCAGTTGGGAGACTGTCAGGGAACATAAAAAACTGGATTTACAGGTCAGAAAGGTCAGTGCTGGTCTGGGAACTTGGTGAGATAAGATTGCAGGATGATGTACTGTGCAGGGCTGTCTTTTCTCCTCTCCATACTAACTCATTCCCCTCAGCACCTCCCCCCCTCCATAGACCATAATGGACACAAAACTACTTCTTCTGAAGTGAGGGGGGAGGCTGCAAAACAGCTCCTTGAGTAGAAAGGGAAACTCTTTTGCCTAATAAAACCTATAACAGAGTTTCCTAAAATCGCTTGTACTATTGGTACTTACTTGGTATTTATTTCTGCAAAGTGACGTTTAAATGACAGTTATGCTTTGAAGTGTTTGTGTCAATGAGGATTGCCATAAAGCATGTCACTAAATGCTGTTAAAAACATAATAATGCACTAAAAATAAAAATTTTTAAATTGCAATAAAAAAATAGAAACAAATTATGTGGTGGAATTAAAAAAAAAATCTAGGCATACTGGGAATCTCTATGGTTTTGTGGTTTTCTTTTTTACTATATTTAAATAAAAGAATAATTGTGAATATTGTAATTTATTTTCAAGACACTGCAACAGCAGCAGACTGCCAACAAGCTCACGGCTTTGCCTCAGGTAAGAATTACATGTTTATGGATACGTAAAGGTGTCTATGGAGCCAAATGTTAATGGATTCCCTATAGGGAGGGGAGGGGTAAGTCATGGCCACACAGCTCTATCACCGCCTCATCCCGACACAAAAGTGTTGAACTGCAAAAATCCAGCATGTCCGACCATTTTTTCCACTGATATTACTGACATCATCTGTCAGTGGAAAGTCTGGAGGCTTCATATATCTTATACTGTCGCCCTTCTCTTATCCGTTTATTGACAAAGCTTTTTATGTCAGGCTATATAGGGACACAACTATTGGTGAACTAGCAATTAAATTAAGTATTGTATTGACCCCAATATATACTTATTACGGGAAATGCTTATAAAGTGCCTTTTTCCCTGCACTTACTACTGCATCAAGGTTTCACTTCCTTTATAAAATGGTGATGTCACTTCCTGGATAACATGGTGATGTCACTTCCTGTTTAACATGGTGATGTCACGACCTGACTCCCAGAGCTGTGCGGGCTGTGGCTGCTGGAGAGGATGATGGCAGAGGGATGCTCAGTGTCCCTCCAGTGTCCTGTGTCCCTCATTGTCTCCCTCCAATCATCCTCTCCAGCACTCCCCGGCTGCAGATAGCACTCCCCGGCTGCAGATTGCACTCCTCAGCTTCAGATAGCAGCCGAGAGCGTTGCCGTTCCGAGTGGGGCCCCGGTGGGACCCCTCTCTAAACACCCCTCGGGCCACCATGACGTACCAGGTACGTCATGGGACACTAAGGGGTTAAACGCACTAGTATATGTTATCTAATAGCAATACTATTATAGGATTACAGGATCAGCAGCACATGTTAATAACGAGATGATCGACCAATGAAAGTGGCCATTTAACAGGTAAAATCCCAGTGTTAGTGAAGTGGATGCAGTGACTGCCTGTCGAGTATCCCCTCCCTACAGTACAGAGTGATACTACATGTCCTATACTGCTCTCTCTCTGTACCATAATGAGCTGCTCTTTTGGGCACCAGGTGAGAGCGGCTTCATTTTGTTTTTCTGGGACCCTGTGTGGTCTGTACAGAACCCTGAAAACACTCCCATCTTCCACATAGAAAGTAATTTACAGCTTTCAGTAGCTCTTTCTGACTGTTACATGTAAGGACTTGCTTAATCCATATTAGTTAGCTTCTTGTCTTCCTTTAAATTTTAATTTTTTTCTTATTTTGGAATGACATTTTAGGGGTTCAGAACCAATTATCAGTTTTCCATAGAGTTTTGGTCTCAGAATACAATGGTTGTCCTGGAACCAATTAATATCATATGTTGAGGGACCACTGTATATGTATATATGTCTCATTTTTTTCTCTAGTTTTCAAGATTTGGCTATAATGATCCCTATTCATCTCTGTGGCTGCATGGTCTATTACCGACACATTCCACATTTCCTTGGCTACATCAAAGACCACAAATGCCAGACAACCAACAGGTACCCTTTCTTGTGTTTTACAATAAGTATGATTCTAATGAAATAGTAACTTAGTTTATAAGACTAAAATATGGGACTTCAGCCTGTGAGACAAATCCTGACCCTGACCCTGAACCTCTAATAATGTGACTGTAGTCCGTGAGACAGACCCTGCACCTCTAATGATGTCACTGTATCCTGTGAGACAGACCCTGCACCTCTAATAATGTGACTGCAGCCAGTGAGACAGAGCCTGCAGCTCTAATAATGGGACTGCAGCCTGTGAGACAGAGCCTGCATCTCTAATAATGTGACTGCAGCCAGTGAGACAGAGCCTGCAGCTCTAATAATGGGACTGCAGCCTGTGAGACAGAGCCTGCAGCTCTAATAATGGGACTGCAGCCTGTGAGACAGAGCCTGCATCTCTAATAATGGGACTGCAGCCTGTGACACAGAGCCTGCATCTCTAATAATGTGACTGTATCCTGTGAGACAGACCCTGCACCTCTAATAATGTGACTGTATCCTGTGAGACAGACCCTGCACCTCTAATAGTGTGACTGCAGCCTGTGAGACAGACCCTGCACTTCTAATAGTGTGACTGCAGCCTGTGAGACAGACCCTGCACCTCTAATAGTGTGACTGCAGCCTGTGAGACAGACCCTGCACCTCTAATAATATGAGGGCAGCCTGTGAGACAGACCCTTCATCTCTAATAATGTCACTGTAACCTGTGTGACAAACCCTGCGCCTCTATTAATGGGACTGCAGCCTGTGAGACAGACCCTGCACCTCTAATAATGTGACTGCAGCCTGTGAGACAGACCCTTCACCTCTAATAATATGACTGTAGCCTTTGAGACAGACCCTGCACCTCAAATAATTTGACTGCAGCCTGTGAGACAGACCCTTCACCTCTAATAATTTGACTGCAGCCTGTGAGACAAACCCTGCACCTCTAATAATGTGACTGTGGCCTGTGAGACAGACCCTGCACCTCTAATAATGTGACTGCAGCCTGTGAGACAGACCCTTCACCTCTAATAATATGACTGTAGCCTTTGAGACAGACCCTGCACCTCTAATAATGTGACTGTAGCCTTTGAGACAGACCCTGCACCTCTAATAATGTGACTGCAGCCTGTGAGACAAACCCTGCACCTCTAATAATGTGACTGCAGCCTGTGAGACAGACATTTCTCACTCTCTCTTTTAATGAGCTACCAGATTACAAAGGATGTAAATAATATAGATGAACAGTATTATCTTTATTGAGATGGAAGGGGCATTTTTGTCAAACAATAAACAAATTATTGCTTTGGTAGTATTAGTAGTATTATTATCATTTCTTGGTTCTTATGTTGTAGTTTGAATATGCTGTGCCCATCCACCCTCCACCTTTACCTGGAGTAGCTGATCCAGCTAAACCAAACCAGGATACACAGGCTGGAACACAGAAGCAACCAACTACAGAACAATTCATGCAATCTTTGTTACCTCTGGGTTACCCAAATCCAGCAGATCCGACTCTGACTCCACCAAAGGGAGGTCCAGCTGATGGTCAAATCCAAACGGTAGCATTGTTTATGGTAATCATTACCACTGGAAAGTTTAAGCATACTTTTTATTTAATGCATTTCTAGATACACATACACACAAGCCTATAGAACTTTTAAAGAAAAAGTCCCACGAAAAAAAAAATCATAGGCAGGGGGTGTGGCATTATAATAAAGAAAGCACACTTACCCATCCCTGTACCCCGGCAGCACTACCTTACCAATCTCTGACAGTCGCCCACCTCTCGGAGCTTCTGCTGCTGCAATGTCACATACCCAGCTGATTGATTGCCCAGGAGGCGAATGAGTGATTGGGGTGGGACACTGGCTGAGTGAGCAATCCAGGAAACTGGCCGAAAATGACATCCAGCGGCTGTCTGAGAGCAGTGAGAGTGACGCGACATGGACACAGGGGCGGGTAAGTATACTTTCTTTATTAGTTTCAAACTGAAGAAAAAGTGGTGGGCATTCCCAGATTTAGGGATTACCAATAAGGGGGCAGGGGATTAGGGGATGAAGACTTGCAGGGGTGATTTCTCTCTTGTCAATACAGCCCTAGTAATCCAAGTAAAAAAAGAAGAAGAGAGTGCACTCACCCTAAAAACTTCCTTTATTGTAGTCTTCAGATCTCACCCACAAAAACACCAAAATGGCTGAACACCGGCACCTTCACCTGTTTTGTGTAATCAATACATTTCCTCTCACCGCTGGGCTCTGGGATCTCTTGAGCTGATACGTCACAACCCGGCTGATGGACTGGCCGCTAAGCCAGTCAGTGACTGGGGCGGGATGGGGTGGGCGGGGACAGGCCTTTTCACCCCTGAGTTGTGACTTTACGACTACTCGGAGGAAAATGCCTTCTGGTTGGGTCCCACAGCCATTCCCGCAGGCATAGGGAGAGGTAAGTTAGTGTTTCTCAACTCAACAGTTAGTGATTCTCAGTTCTCAAGCACCCCCAACAGGTTATGTGTTGAGTAGTGCTGAGTGGACTTGAGGAAACTGCCAAGGTTCGGCAAGTTCTCCAAACTGGGCATTCGGCATTTTATTCCAAGCCCTAGGGAGTTTTGGAAAACAAGGTTATAGCCTATGGCCTATGGCTGTTGCCCTGTTTTCCTGGCAGCCCTAGGGTGGCATCCAACCTCTTCAACCACCGATATTCCAAGCATTTAAGTTTGAAGAAGTTTTCTCAATTACACTCAACACTAGTCCTAGTACACTAATACACTAGTATTTCACAGGTGATATATTCAAAGTCAGTGAATCAGGTATCACCATAGGTGTCCTTAGTGAGTGATATTCTGAAATCATTCGGAGGAGTGGAGCAAATGATCACTTATCTGTAATAACAGTATATAAAAAACAAATGATAAATGTAATTACGTTGTATTTTCTTATATATCACTTATTATATTTCATTCGTACGTGTTTAGCCGTAACATCTAATGTCATTTTGAGGAACTCGAACGGAGAAGATGTGATTTAGTGGATGATCATATAGAAAAAAGACATATCTTTATATTTGTACATGACACAAATTTTACTTCTACTTATTTTCTGTCCTCAGTACCAAACAATAATGAATAAATTACTGCAACAAGGAGCAGGAGATCCTGTGCCAGATCCAGCCGCTGGGCCACCCACACAACAACAGCATGTAAGCCTGACCTGTTAAATACGTCAATGAACATCAGGGAAATGTTATGCAGGTCTTGTAGTTGTCAGTTAAAGGAGAAGTCAGGCAAAAAAGTTTTATTAAAGTATTGTATTACCCCCTCAAGAATTATACAAATCCCCAATATACACTTATTACGGGAAATGCACATAAAGTTCTTTTTTCCCTGCACTTACTACTGCATCAAGGCTTCACTTCCTGGATAACATGGTGATGTCACTTCCTGGATAACATGGTGATGTCACTTCCTGGATAAAATGGTGATGTCACTTCCTGGATAAGATGGTGATGTCACGACCTGACTCCCAGAGCTGTGCGGGCTGTGGCTGCTGGAGAGGATAATGGCAGAGGGATGCTCAGTGTCCGTCCAGTGCCCTGTGTCCCTCAGTGTCCCCCTGCCATCATCCTCTCCAGCAGCCACAGCCCGAGAAAAGTCAAAGTTATAGAATTGTATTAAATAAATGAAAACGAAAATCCCCTTTAATATAGGCGCCATCACAACAAATAGCTGGTCAGGCCCCCAAAAAGATGAGTCTGCCAGAGCATTACAAAATGGCATCCACAATGGTAGCCTCCTACTCAGGACAATTAAAATGAATAGCATCTATTCTCCACCTGTCTTTCTATTTAGGTAGTTAGCCATCTAAATATAATATATGGATGTTTCTTATTTTAGCTATACCCTGGACTTTTCTTTATGAATTACGGTGGAGGACCTGGAGTAAGTAAAATGCTTTATTCTTATAAATAAATAAATAAATATATATATATATATATATATATATATATATATATATATATATATATACCAATAATGACATCTGTGGTGCAAATTAGTTATAAATGAGATTAATGTTTGTATAATGGATGTAAGGCTGGGCTCGGCACTCTATTGCTTTCGGCTGCTGCTGCCTATCTCATGGATCTATGCAGTATATCTATACTGCATAGATCTCAATGAGAGATCAGAGCAGAGATACTAGAATAGTATAGTGAATAGTATAGTATGTGTGTAAAAAAATATATATATATTTTTTTTTTATTAATAAAAAAAATCCCCTCCCCTAATAAAAGTTTGAATCACCATTCCACATGGTGGAATTGCCAAAAAATTCCAAAGTGCAAAATTGTGCATTGTACTTTGTAATAAAAAGCGATCAAAAAGTGCAATTAAGGTACCGATAGAAAGTACAGATCATGGCGCAAAAAAGACACCTCACACAGCCCTATAGACTGAAGGATAAAAGCGTTATAAGCATGGGAATAGAGTGATTTTAAGGAACATTTATTTTTTTAAAAAGGTTTTAATTTTTTAAAAGCCATCAAATAAAATAAAAGTTACACAAGTTACATATCGTTGTAATTGTAACAACTTGAAGAACATGCAAAACAAGTCAATTTTACCCTAGGACAAACGGTGTAAACACAAAACCTCCCCAAATTGAAAAAAAAAAGCGTTTTTGTTTTTTTCTCAATTTCACCACACATTAAATTTTTTTTCGGGTTTCACAGCGTACTTTATGCAAAAATTAAGCTTGCCATTGCAAAGTACAATTAGTGGTGCAAAAAATAAGGGCTCATGTGGGTCTGTAGATGAAAACATGCAAGTGCTATGGCCTTTTAATCGTGAGGAGGAAAAAACAAAAGCGCAAAAACGAAAATTAGCCTGGTCTTGAAGGAATTAAAAAAACTGATCCGTTTTGATCCGTTTTTTATAATGGAAGTCAATGGAAAAACGGATCAAAACGGATGCACACAATTGCATCTGTTTTTTTCATCCGTTTTTTTGCAAAAAAGGGATGGAAAAAAAATCGGATTGCGAAAACGTAGTGTGAACCCAGCCTTATCCAGATCTGTTCTACATAGTGACAACTATCTAGCAATGTGGCTCAGTAGCTGTAAATGATGTATTCTACTCATCCACATTTATCTACCCACTATTATTTTAATTAAATAATTTACTATTCAAACCCGAACGTTCGGTATTTGATTAGCGGGGGCTGCTGAACTTGGATAAAGCTCTAAGGTTGTCTGGAAAACATGGATACAGCCAATGACTATATCCATGTTTTCCACATAGTCTTAGGGCTTTATCCAAGTTCAGCAGCCCCAGCTAATCTCATGCTGAAAGTTCGGGTTCGGATGGACTCGAGCATGCTCCAGGTTCGCTCATCTCTATTTAGGATCAATGAAGATACATAGATATTTTGTTAAGCAGTCAATTTAATGCCACCATTTAACTCTAGGTCTAACTAGATCTATAGTGATACATTATGTTAAAATAAAAAAATATTTCATATGCACAAGCATTTTTTAAAATGTATAGTTAGAAAGCTATAGGTTTACCAATCCTCCATGTGCTACTTTGTTCGATAACCTGTTGCCTGACGCGTCCACTAGGTTGGGTCACTCATGACCAATTCAATTGCAGTCACCTGATCTGTCCCATTAGTACTGGCAGTTGGTTTTCACTTTACATTCAAGCCAGGAGGATTGTGGGAAAGTGTCTGCACTGTTACATGGAAACAGCAAAGTCACAGTTTAGAGAGGAAACCAGGAAGTGAATAGATCCATGGGTGAGGAAAATGGTACAGGCATGTAAGTTCCTTTACTAAACACAGCACATGTGATCTCCTTTACATATATGTGGCACACGGCTGATGTTACCTTCTTTGCTTCCTGACACAACCCCTTTATGTTTATTTCCTTACAGGGACCACCTGCTAGGCTTGGAGTCATGAGTTCAGAAGAACTGCAGGTAAAGTACTGCTGGTGAAAACATGCTGTATACTTACATCTGTGCTCACAATTGCACTATAGGGTGAGAGAGATAGAGTGGGACTGAGCTTCCGATTTAACCCCTTGAATCAAAATGATGTCCCGGGACGTTCTGAAAAGCAGTTCATAATGTGCAGGAGCTCTATGATGCGAGCTCAGGAGCTGGGTTCCGATCATGCTGCCGCCCGCCATTAACCCCTTAAACGTTGCAGCATTTAAGCGTCAGTGACCTTTCACTATCTAATCAGGACCCACACAGTCACACTCATTTTTCCTGGCTGCCGCAGATCTGGTACTCCATGCAGTCAGCTCAGTGTTCATCTCAAGATCTCAGATTACACTGATCAATGCTATGCAACAGCAATAAGTGATATAATCTGTCCAGTCTGACACAGTGCTCTCTGCTGCCACCTCTGTCCAAAGCAGAAATAGTTTTCTATGGGGATTTGCTACTACTCTGGACAGTTCCTGTCATGGACATAGGTAGCAACAGAGAGCATTGTGTCAGACTGGAAAGAATACACCACATACACCAGCTGATAAGTACTAAGACAGGATGATCTTAAATAGAAAACATTTATAAAGCTGTGTAATTTTCTGACACCATTTGATTTGAACAATTTTTTTCCCTCCAGAGTACCCTTTTACTGAACATAAAATTATCTTATATATTGTTTATTTATGATAATCCTGTGGTTTTATGTATTTTAGGGTGGACGGGCTGGGGCTGCACATGCCCTGAATTCCTTGTATACAAGTCTTCTAGGAGCAGGGTCTGGACTTGGAAGATTACCGCAGAACCCGGCCTTTGCAGGAGACTTTACTATAGAAGATGATTCTCCTGGAGCAGGAGTGAATCCAGCTGGTCAAGGAGCAGCAAAGAACCCAGCTGAGAATCCTTCCGTTGTAGGGTCGAACCCTCCTATACCTGGGTTAGAAGGGGTACCCCCAGGCCAAGGGGATGCCATGTTATTCCCCAATATGAATCAACCTAACATGGCATTTAATCCCTTAGGACAAAGCATGTTCCCACCAGCCGTCACCCCAGCCTATACCCCCAAAGTAACACTAGATGCAGCTCTGGGATTTGCTCCATATGGTATCGATGAAACCTTAACTTTTGGCGGTCAAAGAGAAATCCCCACTAATGTAGACATGACTCACACAAACAGTGTTATAGATTCCCCCATAATGCATAGTGACATCCACCTACAGCATCATTATTTCCAGGAGCCGTAATTTATTATAAAACACATTCGGAAGGAATGCTCCACCTTAAATGATCCATATGCAGGGCCTGAGGGGGCGATGCCTGACTCAAGGGTTAAAAAACATAACAAATGGAGAATCCCTGCGTCATACACCAGCCCCTTAGGCCCTGAACATTGGTTCTATCTGAAGTGTTCCTTTAACACGTCTCAGCTGCTTTATACTATGAATATGTGCAGTAATTCTAGTTAGTAGTAACTTTAAGCACCTTTTAAAATATATTCTACAAGCCATCAAATGGAATAGTTTGTGTAACATCAGGACTGAGGTACTTAAAGGGTTTTTTAGGTAAAACATATTGATGAGCTATCCTCAGGATCAGTCACTGATGGGCGGAGTGCTGATACTTCTCCGACAATCAGCGGTTTACCATACACAGTGAATGAGGCCGGAAGCAGTTGGCTCTGTTCACAGTGTAGCGGTGAGGATGTGATATTGCAGCTCATTTATGAATGGGATCTTAAGGATAGCATATCAGTATGTTATGCTTGGAAAATCCCTTTAAGATGCATGAATTGAATTTCTAAATATTTTATTCTATTCAAGGCTCTGTTCCCACTGTATTTGAGGCTTAGGCTAGGTTCACCTAACGTTTAACAGCGTCCGTTGCATAGCAATGGACGCTGTTAAACAGCCGGCCGTCGGGCTGCACTCAGCCCGTTCCTGGCACGTTCTTTCTTCACAATTGATTTGCGGGCACCGGCGGCTGTGCCCACAAATCAATTAGCCATTCACTCCAATGCAATGTGCGGCCGCCGCTGCACATTGCGTTCTGTGAACAGCTGATGTTTCCGGACGCTGTTCAGTGAACAGCGGCCGGAAATAATGGACAGGCACATTATTCTAACCCCCGTTCTAAAGATAAGGCGTTAGAATAACGATGTGAGAACACAGCGGGCAGCATTGCAATGACTTCAATGCAATGCCGCCCCTGCAGTAAAGAACGGACGCTAAGGCAATTGCAATCAGTGTCCGTTCTTTACTTAAAAAGAACATTGTGTGAACCTAGCCTTATATTGGAGGTGTAGATTCTGAGTATTTTCAGACCTGTACATCCAACTGGAGCCATTTTTACAGGATGCACCCATATTGAATAATGTACTCAACTATTTCATACAGATGTAAATAAAACCTTGGATTGGGTCGGTTTTGTCTTGTGCCAGGAGATTTCCCAGTGTAGGTCAAACATATATTTTAAAAAAGTTATGTGAACAGTAAACCATAAATACAGTACCAAATACAGTTCATCGGCACTCATAGCACTCACCAAAAGAGATATCACTGGCCCAGATTTATCAAAGGTGTAAAATAAAGACTGGGTAGTTAACTGCCCATAACAACCAATCACAGCTCCTCCTTCATTTTACCAGAGCTGAAAGCTGGGCTGTGATTGGTTGCTGTGGGCAGGTTACACCAGTCTATATTTTACCCCCATTGACGAATCTCCTCCATTGTTTTTAATCCTAATTGCTTTGTCTTGTTTGTGCCAGTCAGTTTATCAGAAAACAATAAAAGTAAATTGGTGAGTGCCACACATGTTTTTGCTCTCTTGTATGGAGTAAGGAAGCAGGGCCTATATTTGTTGGTCTATAGGTCATACAGACATAAGTAACTGGAGCATTCATGCTGATAAATACCCGCTCTGTAGTTTGCTTCAGCATAGACATTAGAAATGTTGCATGATCTAACTATTTATCTGACAATCAGAAAGAAATCGATATAGACTGGCAGAACATTTAGGTCTAGAGTTAGTTATTTTTCATGACATAATATGCCAAATGTGTATATGAAGGGGGCAAGGCAGGGTTAAAGGAGAAGTCCGACAATTTAAAAAAATTGTCAGACGGCAGGGGTGGGGGGAACAAAATAAACAATCATTACTTGCCTCTCCCCGTGCCCGCAAAGTGCCACATCACAGGCCCTGATACCACCTCCAGAAAGCATTTTCATCGAGTTCCACTGACTCAAGGCAAAATGCCTGTCATGGCTGATGGACTGGCCTCTCAGCCAATCAGTAACTGCAATGGCGTCCCTCTCCAGTCACTGGCTGGCTGAGCAGGCAGTCCATCAACCGGGTCGTGACATTGGCTGCAAAGAAGATCCTGGAGCTCCATGGGGGTCCCGGAGCTTTAATCCAGCAATGCAAAGGCACGTAGAGAGGTGAGTAGTGATTGTTTATTATGTCGTCGTCCCCGTCCCCCCCCCCCCCCCCCCCCCCCCGCCCCTGCCATTCACCAGTCTACTCCTTTAATATTTGACACGTGGACACCAGTTTGGCTGACAATAATGTAATCTCTTTGCCCACATTTTAAGAGTCTAATGTTGTGACCATGTAACAAATGGCATCTGTGTGTATGTATTAGTCAAGGCCATGGAATCTAGGGGGCACACATAATCCCACTGCCTATATGACTAGACCAGAACTTTAAAGACACTTAAATGCCCCATACAAATCTTGCATTGCTGCCCAAAAGCTTTAAATCACATCTCTTCTCCGAGCAATATCTCAGCTAAGAATAGGGGAATATGCTTCTGTCTCATCAGCCATTGTACATATTCCAGCAGTGCACACAATGCAAAGCAAATGCCGACTTCATATGGAGAAATTCAGTGTGATCTCCATGCAGATTTTCTTCTTCATAAAGTCTGCAATGTCTGAATATAGTTTTCAGTTTATTTAAAATCTCTCTTTATGGAGAAGTAAGGTGATTGGCGCTGTAGAAGTCTAAAGTAACAAAAATATGAATGAATAGTATTTTCAACAACTTTATAGAAGAGGTAAAAAATACATATTTATTGGAGTTTTGGCTTTTTTTCTCTTGCTTAATTATGTAAAACACTTCTTATCAATGTGATTATGAATGCAATGTGTGTAGTTTTCTGTCCTTACCTTTATATAATGTATCACTGTTTGTATGGGGATTGCTCTGCTTACTAATAAATACACTGTTGCATATAGAGGACTGTATTGCTTGGTTTGTTTTCTTTGTGACCCAATCACCTAGTTATTACACACTTTACATTCTAGAAAGGTACAAAGGGTATTGTATACAAATTGTATTGTTTTTTTATAGGCACTGCAGTTCATGGCTATGTTTACACAACGTCAAAAAATGAGAAAAGACGGATTTAAAAAGACGTCCGTTATTACCGCAATTTAATTGACTTCAATGCAATGCACTGAAGTCAACGGAATGACAGACGTCCACTGCACAAAATGTATAAAGTGACGGACGTTGTCTGTGCAGACGTCAAAATAACGATCATGACAATTATTTTCAAACGTCTTTTGCAAACAGAGGACATTGTTTTTTTGTTGTTCACTCACAGTTTTTCTTTTTTCACCGTGTTTTCACCATTTTTACTATTAAATTCAACTGACTTTTCAAGTTAAGACACAACCAAAGGCCAATTAGTAACCCAAGCTAGAATAATGTACCAACAACCGTCACTGCACTGACGGACAGCCAAACAGCGAAATGACGGATGTGATTTTTTCTTTTCAAAAATGGAGAGGCAAAAACGTTGTGTGAACATAGCCCCTGAAGGCGTATATATATATATATATATATATATATATATATATATATATATATTTTGCTGAGAAAATTTTTTTTGTGCAGTCAAAACTTGCTTGTGTGAAGCTCTGTGCTGAGACTCTCTTTGAACAAAGGGGTTGGACAGCCTTGAAGCAGAACAGGGAATACCAGAGCATAGAAGAAGTACCTAGAAAGAAGTGTTTAAAAGTTTGCTCCTTTCTGGGATGGGTTAGGGTATGTTCATATAGTCGACTACGCTTTTGAGTCCCGCACAAAAGCCATGTACCTCCGGCAAATGAGCAGCACACAGTCACATAATGACTCCGTCCTGCTCATTTAAGTCAATGTGGCCGTCGGCCGCACGGCGGGCTGCACGGCAGCATCCTTTTCTTACTGATTCCCGACGTGCAGCCCGACGTGTGGACAAAAACGCAATATGAACATACCCTTAGAGGGGCAACAATTTGGTGAAGACCCCGCTATATAGATACTCCAGTTTTGCTTATTTCCATCTTTGGTGCTACAGACCATTGGGGTTGCAGGGCCATTCCGTGCCCCCCTTCCCTGCTTGCGCACGATTTGCCGGAACAGTGTTGTTTGTTTGGGGACTCATGTGTATCAGAGACCTGCACGTGGTACATGAGGCAATATGGTTTGATCAAATTATATACTAACTTCTGATGTTGGTTTTTAATGTAGCTGAACAAGCTTTTGTATGAACCATGGGTGCGATGTGCAGCCATTTCTGTCCTTTAGGCTTGTCCAGAACTAGTATACACCTGCATAATTTACCATGCCAGGGTAGACGAATGGCAGACCATTAACAGGCAAATAAATTACAGTATATCAGAAAGATATATTGATAGCAAAAATAGTCCATTCTGATCGATGGTAGATCACTAAGATATGTGAGTGCGGATTGATTGCTAACCTGATCCATTATTGGAAAGCTTGAGATCTGCTATATATCACAGGAGGAATGCCCCAGATCACAGACAAACCAAACCAAACAATCTCAGTCCAAGTAATTTTTAAAGGGCTCCTCAAGTTAGGAATTTCCGTAATAAGAGAAATAACTTTATAAAGGAAAACTTTATATTTACTCAGGTTAGCTGCTCTTTGCTACATACCATGCAATACTATTATTCCCTGTACGGGGCAGTATTCATTGCCTCTCTGTATCTGGACTGGAACCTCTTCGGCCTACACTATCCCAGCAATAGTCTATGTAAGAGTCTTTTCTCATAGTCTATTAGCTGAGTGATTGGCACTGTTGCTTTGCAGCACTGGGATCAAATCCAACCAAGGGCAACATGGGCAAGGAGATTGTATATGCTCACTGTGTTTAGGTGGGTTTCTTCTGGTTAGCCCCTGTACTTCACAGATAGCTCAACTTTGAATTTAAATTGAGAATCTGACTGCGGATATATACGTTAGTGTTATATAAATGGAGTTATTATTAGCTGTCATCTACTCATAGACAATACTGCAATACTGCACTGCTTCATTCAGGCTCTCAGCCAGTTGCTTTAGTGGTTGGCTGTGGGCCCACTTTGGCACTTCGAGCAGTCACCTTTGGCATCTTGTGTGGCTACGCAGGACACTCCCCTAGGATATTACACTTAAAAAAAAACTCCTGTGAACACCATCAAGCCTCTCAATGTATGCACCACTAGATTGTTCTAGGGCTGTCTGGGCCAACACTAAGGGCCTATTCACAATACGGAATTGGCACTGAAATTTCGTGCGATTCCAACTTGGCGCCAAATCCTGCTTCTATCTGCTTGAATTGGAGGGCTTGCATGCCTCCGCTCAAAGAGTTGACATGCCAATTCTTTGAGCGGAGAGCAGAGGCACAGGAGCCCTCCCATTCAAACAGATAACCAAGGGGTAACCAAGGGGTAAAAGGTGCACAACAGAGTGGAAAAACAGCATGACTTGGCAAAAAAAGGAAAAAAACACTTACAACAATAATAATAATCTCATGGTAATTTTTGTAAGGGCAGATGCCAAGATGTTTACTTATCATGGAAGTTGGCTCAGGAGCTCCACTCCATGCTTGGCAGCTGGTGTCATCTAGCTTTGATGTTGGTCAATTAACCCCCTAGATGCAGTTAATGGTGACACATCTATATTAGTTCCCAATCACAACTAAATTTCAGGGTGCATATCGGTTTGCCTTGGCAATCTGAGGCCTTCTGAAGGTCTCTGTGGCTACCATGGTAGAACTCTTATATAAAATATCAACTATAAAAAAAACAAAAAAACATTCTAATTACCTCACTTTTTCCATTATTTAAATCACACTGTGCTCACTGTGCTCATCAGCCTGCTGCCTTTTAACTCTTTGCTGCTCCATGCCGCTCCTCCCCTGATGCTGGGAAAAGCTGGATCCAGTCCTGGGAAACTGGGAGAAGTGGTAAAAAGTAATAAAAAAAAGGTCCAAAATGACAATAAAATATACAGCTTACACACAGCTGTCACTCATTCAATTGTGTGTCCATCTTGAGGCTGGGTTCACACTATGTATATTTCAGTCAGTATTGTGGTCCTCATATTGCAACCAAAACCAGGATTGGATTAAAAACACAGAAAGGCTCTGTTCACACAATGTTGAAATTGAGTGGATGGCCGTCATATAATGGTAAATATTTGCTGTTATTTTAAAACAACGGCTGTTATATTGAAATAATGGCCGTTATTTACTGTTATATGGCGGCCATCCACTTAATTTCAACATTGTGTGAACAGATCCTTTCTGTGTTTTTAATCTACTCCTGGTTTTGGTTGCAATATGAGGACCACAATACTGACTGAACTATACGTAGTGTGAACCCAGCCTAAAAGGTACATACATGTGAAATGGAGCACTCACTCGAGAGTCCAGGACAGGTGTGTTTAATTCACTGGAGGGCCCTTCAGCAAAGATGTCAAGCTGTCTGGACCCACTGGAAGATCCCGATCCGAAGATCCAATGCTAGCAATCTGCAAAATGCGAACAAAGGGTGTTTCTTATTCCACACCTGTCGCAAAAGCCATTTCACTCAAAGTTCAGTGGTGATGAAGGTAGTCTATTATTTTGCCACTAGATGTCAGTATTTTATATGAATGCTCCTCTTTTTTTCAAATCTGTAGTAAGCAAAGGGTTACTGCTCCTCCTGTATTATGTATTTTATTGACCAATAGAGATACTCTTCTTGCCTAACCTATCCTTTCTCTCTTTCCTTTTGCACACATTCTTCTCCACCACTCACAGGGGCTTTCACATATCCCTGCAGGAGGTAGTCACTTGGTGGGAGGAAGTGTAGCTTCAGTTCTCCTCAGATACTTATGGGAGGAAGACACACACAGAGTAGGCATCCCTGCTGATGTTAAAGGGGTACTCCGGGCAAAATGTGTTTTTAAATATGTTATTACATAAAGTAAGTTATACAAATCCCTAATATACACTAATATACACAAATTTCCCTCAATTTTAGTAGTAAAGGCAGGCTCACTTCCTCAAAAAAAAATGTGACGTCACGTCTCAAGTGTATGCAGCAGCAGGGGGCGCATGTAGAAGTATAGAAAGGGAATAGACGTCTATTCTCCATTCCTCCCTCCCTCCCTGGGCTGGTAATGTCCCCCTCCCTCTGTCCCACCCCCCGCCCGGTCCTATTATAGTTGCTGCAGTGGCTCACCCCAACTAGCTGCCCCCTCTGAGCCCATCTCTCCCCTGGCCGGTCCCCTGCAGGAGCACTTACCCGCTGCCCCGTTCCAGCGGGGTGAGAGCTCATGCACGTACCCCCAACTTGCCGCCCCTCATCTGAGCACTGTGCCCGGTCCCTTGCACGAGTGCTCACCCGCCGCCCATCGGGGGGAATGCTCATGCACTTCCTCCTCCGAGTCTGCTCCCCTCCATCACAGCCCGCCGTCTGGCCCCGTGCAGAGCGCTCACCCGCCGCCGCCCTGTCCCGGCGGGGTGAGCGCTTATGCACCTCTTCCCAAGCAGCTGCACCTTCTCCCAAGCAGCTTGCTTCACTGTGCACGGAACCGGGTGGCCGGGTGAGCGATGAGGCTGGCTCAGATTGCTTCATCTTAGCGCTCACCCAGCCGCCCGGTTCCGTGCACGGTGAAGCAAGCTGCTTGGGAAGAGGTGCATAAGTGCTCACCCCACCAGGACGGGGCGGTGGCGGGTGAGCGCTCTGCACGGGGCCAGGGCTGTGATGGAGGGGAGCAGACTTGGAGGAGGAGGTGCATGAGCGCTCACCCCAAAGGGCGGCGGGTGAGCGCTTGTGCAAAGGACCGGGCACAGGGTGCATCAAGTTGGGGGTAGGTGCAGGAGCTCTCACCCCACCGGAACAAGGCGGCGGGTGAGTGCTCCTGCAGGAGACCGGCCAGGGGAGAGATGGGCTCAGAGGGTGCAGCTAGTTGGGGTGAGCCACTTTAACAACTATAATAGGACCGGGCAGGGGGGTGGGACAGAGGGAGGGGGACATTACCAACCCAGGGAGAGGGAGGGATGGAGAATAGACGTCTATTCCCTTTCTATACTTTTACATGCGCCCCCTGCTGCTCCATACATTTGAGACGTGACGTCACATTTTTTTGAGGAAGTGAGACTGCCTGACCTTCTAAAGTGAGGGAAATAGCACTATATGTGCATTTCCCATAATTAGTGTATATTAGGGATTTGTATAACTTTCTTTATGTAATAACATATTTAAAAACACATTTTGCCCGGAGTACGCCTTTAAGCCAGGGCCTGGCTCTGCCAGGACCCCTGTCCGGGACAGTCCAATTGTGTTGGAGAGTCTTAGACACACGTATATGAAGCAGCCAGAGATATTCAGTTCTTCTAGTCTATCTACTTCCACTATGCAGTGCTAGACACTACAACTAGGACAAGTCGGGGATAAACCCAGCCCATGCCGAGAACCACTCTACAAAGTGCAGAGCAGTATCCTAAGCTACAGAGGAACTAGCCTGGATAGGACAAAGCTACCAGAGGGTCTACGTATCCTATCTTGCAGTGCAGGTGACACTGGGACACGCTCGGACACTTAGCTTCACCCAGGTAACCACGACTGGGGCTTGTGTCACCCTATTAGGGCAGGTAACGTGACACTGTAGGGCAGAAGGTGGCCAGACAACACAGTCTAAACATAGGCACAAGTTAACTTCTCACTCTCAAGTATCTTTCAAGTATTCTTTTCTCAAGTTCCGGCACATTACTACTTTTAGTTGGAACTACCGACGCTGCTTCACTTTACTCTAAACTCTAACCTATACAAGCACCTCTACAACTACCTCTCTTATATTCAACATTTGCAAGTATCTCTCAGCACAGATTCAGTGAAGCACTTTAGTCTGTACCCAGATCAACTATCTATTGCCAAAGTGTTTATATTCTTAGAGAGACTGTTCAGTAAAGTCATTTTATTTATTCTACTGGGACTCTGTCTTCCTTGCACCTGTACCTATACACCTCCGCTACACGCCTTGGGTCATTTTTCCCTTTCTGTGGGTGGCAGTACCGATAGTCCGGGTGGGTCATTTGCCACTCAAGACTACCGTGACAGGAGCCCAAGGTTCCCATCACAACCCAGCAGGTCACCATCCATTGTTAAGCAGTACAGCCAGCCATACCATAAAAACAGGTATAACACCACACCTGGGTGGTGGATTGGCACTGGTGTCACGACATTACCATCACTGACTGAGCTCTACCCCTACACCGACTTACCACCATAGAAGTGGCGTCCCAACACTCCACCAGTCAGGAAGTAGAGTTACCACAGGTACATGTCAAAGTAACACCCATATGAATGACAGGACTAAAGTTTGTTCAGAAGAACATTGCCCAGAGCATCATACTGCCTCTGCCAGCATTTATTCTTCTCATAGTGCATCCTGGTGCCATCTGTTCCCCAGGTAAACGCGACACACACTCACCCAGCCATTCACAAGATTGATCTGACCAGGCCACCTGCTTTAATTGCTGCAGGATCCACTTGTGATGTTCGTATGCCCATTTTAGGCACTTTGAGCATGAGCATGACTGTTTTACTGTTTTCAGACCTTGGGGGGGGGGGGGGGATTTGCACAAAACTTATGTTTTTTGACACAACTTTGTGCAAATCATAGCAGAATGGAGATAAATGTATAAGCAAAATTCAGGGGCCCACCAGGGCATCCACCTGCATTGCATATGTTCTGACACCTTTCTATTGTAGCTTGTTCAGTAATATGTCTTATGGCAGCTCTTCAGGGCGATCAGACCAAACAGTATAGCCTTCCCTTCCTATGCACATAAATATTGGGCAATTGGGCAAATCAATTACACTTTGACTTCCTTGGACCACTTTTGGTCCATACAAACCTCTGCATACTGGGAACACCTCACAATACCTTTTGGAGATGCTCTGACCCTGTTTCCTAGCCATCATAGTTTGGTCCTTGTCAAACTTGTCAAAGTCACTCAAATCCTTTACATCTGCCCATTTTTTCTGCTTCTAACAAATTCACTTTGTTAACTGACCGTCCACTTTCTGCCTAATGAATCCCACCACTTGCCATTGGCGTGCCAGAAGCAATGTTATTCATCTCACCCGTCAGAGGTTTAATGAATGTTATGGTTGATTGGTGTAGATACTGCTACCAGCATTTCCCATGAAGTCTTAAATGTTGACTGAAAGCGTCGTGTGTACAAAGTCCAAATGGCCCTGTAATCTGCACAAGTAATTAACATTATGTGATTTGATCCTGTTTTTAACACGATGTCCTGAGGATCAGCAAAATTCTCCATCGTAGACATATAATTACCCTATCTATGTCTACAGACATCAAAGCAGTATTGTTTTCACATAAGGACTCTTATTCCTTTAGTATGACATCTATAGCAAGTTTCAGTAACAAAAAAAAACGAAACATGCCGAAATACATTATGTAACCAGGAGCTTAAAACTATGTTGTAAAATGACGCCCGTCCAATCAAAAAGGATCGTCATTTCACCAATGTGAACATAGCCTAATACTTACCATATTAGCTTTGAACGTAGAATGACCACATTCATTAGAGTTATCTAATGCAGAACTCACAGATTGTTTGTAAAAAAAAAAATAAAAAAAATAAAAAAAAGGAAATGTCACTTATTTTTCACCCCAGAAAAAAACCTTTTAGAAAACTGCAGGGCTGGTTTCCATTGAAGACATGCAGATGGGATGCAGTTTCCATGCAGCTTTCTTCACACAGATTCCAATGTGGAACATGCACCAGAATCCACATTGAATTACTCTTTGTTAATGAGGCCTAACTGCCCCAATTCATTATAGGAAGGAACTGTTTGCACTCTTTCTATCTGTAAAGCAATTCATGGTCAGCTCACCAGCTCCTCCAAATATTGTGCCGGAAATCCCGGATAGGAGTTTAACAAATGCACATAGTAAAGTCCAAAACCCCAGGTGGTGTAAAATATGACTTCTTTATTCAATAAATCTGAGACTATACAAAGGACAGGAACACTTGGTTGACGCGTTTCGGCTTTATGCCTTGCTTACAACCTCTACCCCGGCATAAAGCCGAAACGCGTCAACCAAGTGTTCCTGTCCTTTGTATAGTCTCGGATTTATTGAATAAAGAAGTCGTATTTTACACCACCCACCTGAAGTGCTGGACTTTACTACATGCATCTTTCTATCTGTAACCTGTGACATGAGGTTTATTCTTTATTATTATTAATCAAGAAAAAAATATGTGGCTGTCGCCAGTCCCCACTGCTCCTTATATGTCTATGTGATAATGGCAACCAGTCATGGACTGGCCACTGGTTTCACATAACGCCAGATGGACATCAATGCATATAGTTTATCAAGAAGAGAGACTGGAAGCAACTAGATACAGAGCAGGCATCGTCAGACTGGTGTCACTGCTCTTTGGCCCACCAAAAAACATCAATCCGAGGGGCAATCCTCCATCTATACAGAACCTGTGTACGTCTACTTTTACTTGCATGCTAGCCTTTATTATTGTAATTGCCCAATAAAATATATTAGGGTATAAATCCTGGTCAAGTGATTGAATCCAAGGTCAGCTCCAAGTGGGGTTTCCTTCGGCTAAACCTTTGGGACCCATAACTGCATCAGATCCATGGCCCACTGGAGGATTGTATGGTGCTCTGGTGGACTAGTTCAGTGATTTTCAACCAGTGTGCCGTGGCACACTAGTGTGCCGCGACACATGGTCGGGTGTGCCGTGGGGAAAGTTCCCCAAACTATGGTGCCCCTGTGAAACAGGAGAAAACAATGGGGGAGAGAAACCTGGGGATGGGGGAGAAACAGGAGAGAGAAGCAGGGGGGAGAGAAACAGCGGAGAGAAGCAGGGGGGAGAGTAGTTTGGTGGAGAGAAGTTTGGTGGAGAGAAGCACGGGGGAGAGAACACAGGAGAGAAGCATGGGGGAGAGAAGCACAAGAGAGAAGCAGGGGGGAGAAGTATGGTGGAGAGAAGCACAGGAGAGAAGCAGGGGGGAGAAGTATGGTGGAGAGAAGCAGGGGGGAGAGAAGTATGGTGGAGAGAAGCACAGGAGAGAAGCACGGGGGAGAGAAGCACAGGAGAGAAGCATGGGGGAGAGAAGCACAGGAGAGAAGCAGGGGGGAGAAGTATGGTGGAGAGAAGCACAGGAGAGAAGTAGGGGGGAGAAGTATGGTGGAGAGAAGCACAAGAGAGAAGTAGGGGGGAGAAGTATGGTGGAGAGAAGCACAGGAGAGAAGCAGGGGGGAGAAGAAAACAGGCCCAGGTTTCACACTGAGTGAGTTTAAATACATTTAGAATCTATATTATTAACTATATGTATAATATGTACTGTTTTAGTGTCATTTTGTGCCATTTTGGTTGGTGGTGTGCCTCGGGATTTTTTAAGTATAAAAAGTGTGCCGCGGCTCAAAAAAGGTTGAAAATCACTGGACTAGTCCATTCTTGAGAGCAGGAAATGCACAGAATCAATGTTAGAATTTGGGCCATTCACGTATCCTCTTACACAGCAAAGAGTGAAGCAGCAGTTGTAAAGAATGTGACAAGCGTAGTCCATGTGCTCTTGCTCAAAAGATAGGAGCAATGATTTAATGCACAAAAGGAGTATACAAAAATAATGAGCATACAAAAGTTATAGGTACAGATAAGAATAACAAGTTATCTTACAAAGGTTGTTGTTTCAAGCAGAGTCCATTATCTGGAGTTGAAGAATGTCCTTGAGTTCATGTGTCCAGTGCTAGATGTTCCTGGGAGAGGTCTTATTAACCATGGTGTGCAGAGGTGTAGCTGTCCCACGGCCTCCCTCCATCTTATCCTATACTCCCTGCTTATATAGCTGAAAACTCCCCCCTCCCGTCTCTGAGCCTCAACTTATATGGTGACTTCTAAGGAGCTACTTGACATCCCAGAATATACTTCTGCTTCTCCCTACAAATGTATATATATCTATATGACTGATGCTAGCATATGTTACCGCAATGCAGTAAACAAGTTATTCTCAGAACTCCTTCCCTGAGACAAGATGGCTGTAAAGTGGTTCATACCTTATTCTATATATCTACCCTCTTACTACCAACTATAACTTTAAACTATGTCTTATGCTTTAGATTGACATGGTTATACTATGTTAATTGGAGACTAGTGATGTTAGTATATTTTACAATCAATAAGTATATTACATTTTTTTTTTACTTAGCTTTCATTTGCTGAGACAACATAAACAGAGTATAAGAAAAGTTTGACTTGCAATCTTGCTTAAAGGAATTTTTCTTCTAAGCAAAATTTTCTGACTAGTAATTACCTATAATAGAAGATGTAGAGTCTGAACATATTTGATTACTAGTTTGTGTTGTTGTTAAAAATCCTGATAGTAAACGTCTCTCTGTATCTGTGATTGGCCGTTATTACATCCAACACCTCTTAAATGCTGAAATCAACTGAAGACTGGAGGGACCGATGCATTTGTCATTCAAATCTCTGCAATGCACTTTACACTTCCTCCGCACATGTAATCTTCAGTTTCTCCATTCTACGCAGGTTAGGTTTAGGTTCAACCATCGAGAGGAATGAGAAGATTACTGAAGAAATCATGAATTCCCAGGAACTAAAACATATAAGACGAGGAGGAAGAGAGCAAAGAACATTGTAAGTTTAATGTTACAGAAGGTAGATTGGGCATCCCCACTTGTAGTATTTAGAAACAGTCTTTAACAATGTATTTTTTTTTAATGAATTTACTTTCTTAGATAACAATGACAGAGTTTATTTTATTTCTTAACATTCACTTGTATTCCTGTATACTGATGTTACTGATACTGATGTTGGGGGTATTCCTTTTATTATCTGTCATGGAAGCCTAGAGCAAAATGTGATTATTAATTGTCATGATATAATAGTTTGACCTTATAACTTGGGCTAGTAAACGTTTTTCTAGATTGCCCTGTAAGTTTGTTGGTCTGAAAAGTTGACATCATAGACATTATTGACTGAGATTAATTTGTTTTGCCCAATTCAACTGAAAAAAATGTGGCACTCACCCAACAAAGCTCCAATTTCAATAAAAAGCTCCAATTTCATAAAAAAAACCCACACATACATGGACAGATAACAGCTGTTTTGCGTGTCCACAATGCAGGCTTCCTCTCGACCGTGCAAACATCTGCGTCCCAGGACCATGTGTGTTTTTTTTTCAAATAAACTACACTACTGGAGTGTTGCTGGGTGAGTGCTACATTTGTTCAGTTGAAGTGGACTATATGTTGAACTTTATCTTACTATGTTGAGCACCACCTGATCCCCATCAGCTTTTACCACTATAGTGTGACTAATAAGGTCAGTTGTGCCAAGACTATCACTGTTTGTGTTCTGGATAATTTATTTTGCCTTTGTAAGGTAGTCAACTAGAGATGAGCGCTACTTTAGCATGCTCGAGTCCGATCATTCGGCATTTGATTACTGGTGGCTGAAGAAGTTGGATATAGCCCTAGGGTGTCTGGGAAAGCGTGAATACAGCTTATAGTATTGAACTACCAAAGATTCTCTAATTATAACCAAGTCAAAGTCTAGACCGGGATGTTTTATCTATTTATTGTGGTTATCCACTTTTATATACTCCTTTTTATATACCCCATTTGGGAATTTTAGGGGTGGACCTTAATTCAAGGTTCTTAGCCATTGGCCAGTTTGGAGATTGGTTATAGATAGCATATTTTACTCTGGAGGCCCTGTCCTACATTACATGAAAACACATATTGAATTTAGAAGGCACTGTATTTCTTTATTCAACATGTGGTGGCACTGCAGGGAAAATTAACATATACTGCTAAGCGTTCCCACAGATTACAGGTAATTCCAGAGAATCAAGACAGGTGAACACTTTATGATTTGTCTATTGTCAATGGACTGTTGTAACAAATAAGCATTTTCAAAGAGAACCCCACGATGAGGACTTACCTTCTATCCACAGGAAAGGGGATAAGTGTATGATCGCAGTGGTTCACGTGTGTGCGTAACTACTTGATTCACTATCTATGGGATGTTGTGAAAATAGACAAGCACTGTATTTGCCCCCCCCCCCCCTCCATCCATGATTGTACCCTTATCCCCAATTGTGTGGATTTGGCTTATCAGTTTGTTGTCAATAGGGATTAGAGAAATTACAGTAATAGCAAAGCACTTCACTACTCTCGGTGGTTGGCTTGTCAGCCTGCTGCCCTTGAACTCCATGCTGCTATGCTCCATGTATCTGGAAAAGCTGGATCCAGTCCTGGAAAACTTCTGCCAGTTTCCCTGAAATTGATCCAGCTTTTCCCGGCACCCAGAGTGAAGTTGCAAGGAGCGGGTCTAAAGGCAGCCGGCTGACAAACCAACCACCGAGAGTAGCGAAGCACTTTGCTTCACTATTACTTTAAGTATGCTCATTCCTAATTGTGACCCTTTTACTAATGTAGGTCTTTACAACGTTCGTCAATTGTCTTTGGATATAAGAACCCATTAAAAAAAATGGTCTTCAGAAACTTATATAGAGTTGAGAGAACTGATAACGCTCTGGTTTATCCGAATTCTGTATCCATATTTCCCAGGACTCCCTAGGGTTGGCTGCATCAATGGACAAACCCGAGCTTGCTCAAAGTTTGCTCAACTCTAGGTTATTTATTTATTTTTTTTAAAGTGTAAAATTCTGTATTTTTCCGGTAAGAGAGAATAGTTCGGGCAGCATTTTCATTATTTATGGCAACAAAACATTACTCATCTTCTTTCTGAGAATGTCATGTACCCACTACAATACACAATGGTTTCATATGGTCCTATTGTATTCCAGTGGCTACCAAGAGATGATATCGCTTGTAGTGTCCCTCTTCCTCTTGCAGCCCTCTGCTGGTCTTCCTGTAAGTTATATAACATTGTTATTACTATTTATTGTTCCCGATAATAATCCCTTTTACGGATCTATACAATAACTCAATTTATTCTTCCAGATGCAATTTCCATACAGAGGAAGTAACAGTGAAGAGGTAAGAATATTCCATGTAGCAGGTCCAGATAAATATACCTGATGGACACATTCATCTTGCATAGACAATTTCATGAATAACATGTAAAATGTTTCATCTACAGGGGCCACAGTATGGACCCTACAGCTTACCAAATCTACAGGTAAGAAACGAAGAACATACATACTGTACCATGTCAGAAATAATTCATTTTAACTTAATGGTTTAATATCATTTTTAGATGTCTCAAGCAGGTCCTATGTTTGGCTTTGGCCTACCACATTACTCCCAGATGATCCAGCTGCAACAAGCATTATCCCAGCAGCCATTCCCATGGCAGCCACAAGGCAAATCCCAGGCCCAGAATAATCCGGAGACCCTTAATCCTCAAATGCCCACGTTCCAGATCAACCAGGGGCACCAATCTATACCAGGACACCAGCCACAACATGTAACAAAACAACCACTTCAGCTACCGCCTGCTACCAATCCACAGACACCCCCGGTAAGCCTGGAAAGACAAATCATATTTGTAAAATGAGTGAAATTTTGGGGTTGTCTACTTTGGGAAACCCATTTTCACATAAGGCTGGTTTCACACTGCATTTTTGCACGCCGTTTTACATATGCTTTTTAACATAGTTACTTTTAACGTAAACAGAAACGTGGTCAACCAAGCAAAAAAAACCCCCCCAAAAAAACGCATTGTTCCATTGATCCATTGTTTTTTTTAAAATGGAACTCAATGGAAAAATGGATCCAAACGGATTGCACACAATTGCATCTGTTTTTCTATCCATTTTTCTAGAAAATGTATATGTTAACCGGACTGCTAAAATGCAGTGTGTACCCAGCCTAACCTAGAGATGGGGTCCACTGTCGGATTCACACATTGTGAGACACCGGCCGTTCTGTGACCTGGCAGTTGCCAGTTAAGATCATTGTCCGGCACTGCCGTACCAACCTGATAAACTTCATTTGTGCTGAATTGGGATGCGGGCATCCCAATTCACCGTAGCAAACAATGGGACGTGTGGCCGGAGCTGCACTTTCCATTGTGTGAGCTGTCAGTGCTGTGCGGCCACTATTCAATGAATAGCAGCCGTACAAAACTGACATGTCAGTTTTTCCTTGGGCCGCTAGGATCCCGGCCAGAGTGTATACTATGTGTATACACTCTGACCGGGATTCCACTGATTGCAGTGCAACGTAAATTTTCTATTAATCACGGCTGTTGCAAATCAGTAACAATGGCTGTGATTAATAGAAAATTTTCGTTGTGTAAACTTAGCCTTAAAGTGAACCTGTCACCACTCCTGATCTGTCTGGATTAGTAAATACTTCTATTTCCCATTAAATAACATTTCTGGAACATCTTTTCTTATATCTCTGTGATATATTGCAGTTTCTCTGCTATTCTTACTAGTAATGTATAACTCAATAACCAACTGAGTGTTACCAGTTAGGGCGTGTCTGGCACTGTCAGCTCTGATTGGATATGGGGTTGTCATCTTTCCTGAGCTATTTTTTACAGCATTTAGTGACATGCTTTACAGAAAGACTCATGGACATAGACAGCAATAGACAGGACCTATCCCCACGAGACTAATGTGGAACATTACTGAGCTTACTCTGTGACCTGTGAAGAGGTCATTCCACAGGGAGCTGCTATTGACTCCTCTATCTACTGGTGTCACATGTTGCTGTAATGTTGAACAGATTACTATACAGCAGCCTCCTTTGATCACCACAGACACAACAGAAAGTCTCGGCTTAGTGAGAATGAAAACTGCAAGATCTCAGGATTATTTTATAAAGTAGAAACAGGAAAATTTTAAAAAAATATCCCAAAAAATCCTTTATAAATATGTTTAATTTAAAGACATTAATTACACAATAAGTCATTTTCTGATGACACCTTCCCTTTAAGTGTTTTTTTTTTTTTTTTTCAAATTTTCAGGCTAGTTTGATAGAATATTGTATACAATGTGGAACAGAATTATTAAAGTATTTATGCCAGTTTGCTGAGAAGAATAAACGTGAAAGGTTGTCATACAGGCTCAACATCACATCTCTGATGCCTATGAATGTGTTATTTACAGTACACAGGGTTCCAGAGCTGTGCCCAACATGGCTTATTTGCTAAGGGTTGAGAAAGGTCAGAAAACAATGACATATCTGACCAGGAAAACCAAACACTTGCTGTCATATATCCTCAGAGGTATTTCAGATGATTTTGCAGTATAAGATAAAAAAAAAAAGCAGTACTCACCTGCCACCAATCCCTCCTGGTGCCTGTCGATCATCAGCTATTCTCCTCGCTCTGCACACGTGAAGTCACTACCACTATTAGGTGTCCAGGAGAGAGAGAGGTCGGCACCACTGCTATAGCCGCATAATAAATGAGCAATCAGCAAAAAGATAGTGTCTGAACAGACTCCTAGGGTGGTGCACGTACAGAGATAAGACAGTCTATAATACCACTATTATACTGGCACTTTGGGCACGTTTACATGTATAATGTATCCCCTGGAATCTGTAGATGAAGATTTTGGGGTTTGGATATTTTTGCATGGGAGTGTTTAACAATGACTGTTAACTAAAATGTATGGGTTTTTTTCTTTAACTGGTAAAACTAAAATTTTTCTTCTCTACAGATTTTTTTACCATTTGGAAATCCAATGAACCCTTTCTGGCCACAGGTAGGCAACCATTCTGTCTTAAAAGCCTTGACTACAGTTTTTGAAGCTCTCTAACATTTAATATGTGGGAGCCTTCCCTGTATGCATGCTCGTGCATGGTATTAAAGGGGTTATCCAGTGCTACAAAAACATGGCCACTTTTCCCCCTACTGTTGTCTCCAGTTCAGGTGCGGTTTGCAATTAAGCTCCATTTACTTCAATGGAACTGAGTTTCAAAACCCCGCCCAAGCTGGAGACAACAGTAGGGGGAAAGTGGCCATGTTTTTGTAGCGCTGGATAACCCCTTTAAAAGCTGCCATGGGAAGATGGACTCTGGACTCACTATGAGCAAATAAGTCTAGTGTGAGCAGAACTTAAAAGTTAATCGTTCAGCTGCCATTTATGTTCCAGAGCCCTGACACTGTTAGGACAAGGAGACACATGGGGGGAGATTTATCAAACTGGTGTAAAGTAGAATTGACTCAGTTGTCCCTAGCAACCAATCAGATTCCACCTTTCATTCCTCACAGAGCCTTTGAAAAATGAAAGGTGAAATATGATTGGTTGCTAGGTAGGGGCAACTAAGACAATTCTACTTTACACCAGTTTGATAAATCTCCCCAATGGTACCTTTTATATATCTGTCTGTGCTTCCAGAACATAGGAAAATACTGTAGCTTTTATCCTCCAGTGCGGAGTGTCAAAGAGGATTTCCTCAGCTCCTCTTTGACTCTTTGCCCTGGAAAATAAAAGCATTTTTCTAAACTCTGGAAACAGGGGGTGAATATATGAAAGGTACCATGTGTTCCCATGCCCTGGTATCTATTTAACAGTGTCAGCAGTTTCAAATGTGAATTATAGCTGACATATTCCCTTGGAGGGCTACAGACACCTTTGCACTGAATTTCCTTTGTTTATTTGTTTCATGAAAAAATTAAGTCCATAATTTCATAGCAGAAAGCCATCAGAAGGATATCCAGCTCCCATATGGACTCTTGAAACTTGAAATAGCCTATTGTGTGTGTTAGAGTAGCTACAGCAAGAACTGTAGTAGCAGTATTCTACATACAAACAGTCATAAAAATAAGAAGCCAAAAAAGCAAACATATTGTAAATATAAAAATTGTGTAATATGTAAATGTATTATAATAAATTCACTTTAAAGGGACCAGTCACCAATTCCTAGCTTCCTGGTAAACCTTGGTTAAAAGATTTATCCCTATCACCAAGAGATAGACATAATCAAATATGGAGTTCGGGGGGGATGCCACCAGGCACCACAGGGATGATTGCTTGGGTAGCATAAAAGTGGAAACAATTTAGGCTGGGTTCACACTGCTTTCTTTGCAATACATTTTTTTCATCCATTTTATGCAAAAAAATGGAGGAAAACGGATACATTTGTGTGCATCTGTTTTGATCCGTTTTTTTTATCCTTTTTTATAATGGAAATCAATGGAATAACGGATCTAAATAGATACACACAAATGCATTAATTTTTTATCCATTTTTTTCATAAAACTGATGAAAAAATTGGATTGCAAAAATGCACTGTGAACCTAGCTTTACTCACATTAGGCTAGCAAAGTGTATGTCATACAATCTGTATTTATTGTTAAAGAAATATAAGCTTACACATATCACATATTTAGAATATTTTTTTTCTTATTTACTTCAAAATAACATCTCCCAGGGCAATTATTTTGGTTACTTTGGATTTGGAGGAAGACAACCATATAATTCCGAAGAAGCAAATGAAGATGAAGAACCAGCAAAGGAGAAAGACCCACCAAAGGCCGAACCTCCAGTTACAGAGTCTAGCAACTCAACAATAGCTGATACTAATACAACAATGGTGGACCAAGGTCTAGGAAACAATACAGCACAAAATGAAAGTTTAGTGGAGATTAATCCACAAAATCCCAATATTAGGTTTGATGGGCAAAGAATACCATCATCAGGGAGTCCATTTACAACTAATATCTATGGTAGACATGTCCTGAGGCCACCAAACCATGTTATAAGATTGGCAAACAATAATATAAGAAACCCACAGCAGAGGTACTATGCCATTAACAGATTTCCTTTAGGAAATGGAGACCAGCAAAGACGCGCCCATCCTCCGATTCAAGCTATAAATAAAGCACCACCAATACATTTTCGACCAGGAGGGAGTGAAGTAAGGGAAGCATTGCATAGTCCTAAACTTCCAGTTTATCGAAATAATATTCAACAATACAGTGGAAACCATAAACCCATAGACATGAGTCAACAAAGAGAACATCCGAACAGAATGGCAAATAATGTTCCCAATCGCAATGTTGTTATGGTCTATTCGCAAGACCCACATCTCCAGGATCCTGTTTTTCCAGATGATAATCTTAACTTTCCAAGGGGAATTTATGCAAATAACCAAAATGGTAAATTTCAAATTAAACCAACTGAGTCAGTACAAAAACCCTATTTACCCGAGCATGGTGGTACCACTGTAATCCAGAACATCAAAGGTGGAACCGCAGACAGTATATGGAGCAATAGGCACCATCCAACAGAAATGAGTAAAGGAGATTCTGGGCCGCAACAAGAAACAATATATTTAGTAAGTTCTTTTCCATCAAATGATGATTCTCATAACAGACCAAAACAAAATAATTGGGGGAACCCTGCCTATCCAGAAAATGTTCACTACTCTGCAGGCCAGAGAGAAATCGATATTTATTCAGAAAATGATCCTTATGTAAAAATAAGCCCTACACCTGGTATAGAAAACCAACAATGGAAAGGCAATGATTTTACAATTCAACATGAAAATATGAAGCCCCAGCCATACAGTCGGCTAGGCCCTTTACGGAATATACAAAACCCTTCAGTGGAACACAATAGAAAAGAGTTTTACATAACTACCAATGAAAGATATCCTCTGAATCAAAGGCAGTTTTTATTAATCTCGAAACCTGGTCCTTTAAAAACCCAAGAACAGCAATTTTCTACCAACAGATCATCATATAGGTTCCAAAATGTATCTCCAATACCACCAAAGCCAGACAGTACCCTGGACCATTCTTCTTTCTTTATTAGGGAGGAAAACAATCCCCCAATCGTGAATACAAACATACCATATAGTACAAACCGACCATATGACCCTGCGGATAACATCCGATACACACATGGTGATGAGATCTTTCTAGAGCACAATAACCCAACTGAGTTTCAAATTTCCTCCTTTCCCGAAACCCAACCTTGGATCTACAATCCTGAAGACATCCCATCAGAGCCAAAGGTACAAGGACATTATGGTGGCTATCCTTCTGGTTTGAGAGGTCATCTATCTAATCAGAGGGAACTAGAAATGGATTGGAATGGAGGTTCGAAACATTATATTTGTTCTCTACCTTTGGAGGATGATTTGGGAAGAGGAGTTCCTAACTCATTACTATATGTGTGTTGTAAGCTCAGTAATACTAACCAATTGAGTCCTTCAGGGACTGCTGACAACATGCATGACTTTAGACTAGCTGTAAAAGAGTATAATGACTGGGTGCCGTATCAGGATCGAACTCACAAACAGCACACAAGAAATGTGATAGATTCCCCAAAGACAGAATACAATCAGCCGAGTACATCAAACTGCACAGGAACTATTGACATTGCAATGACTTCTGGGAGAGAACCCTCAGAAGGTCCACCATGCCTACGGAATGTATGCAATGAGCAAAATGTACAAAATGTTTACCAGGGTCTCGATATGGCTCATGAAAAACCATGTAGTGCTAGAGGAGATAATTTCTTAGTACCAAAACCGGAAATGCCTAGCTCTCAAGGTAAAAACATCATCATCCAGGATGATGGTTCTCCTTATGGGACGGCAGAAAAAAAGGGTCCTGGAAAATTATTAAGAATATTAACATGTCCTCAAGATAGGCAAGTGCCTGTAGCCGATAATCCATCCAATTCGGCCAGGGATAAACCAAATGCATTCTCTTTGAAACACGATACAGCTAATGTAGAGCAAGGTTTGAAATCACAGGATGGAAATCTGATGTTGCATGAACCATCGGAACCTTTAAATTCTACTCCTGACTGTCTAATTCTTAACAAATAATGCTTTCGGAAGTTCAAAAAGTTGCCACGTAAGATGAGCGAATATCATGATCTCATGATGAACAAACCCTAACGCTTACCATTTAATTACTGGTGGCTGAAGACGTTGGATGCAGCCCTAGGGAGTCTTGGAAAACATGGATACAGCCTTTGGCCTATGGTTGTATCCATGTTTTCCAGACAGACTTAGGGCTGCATCCAACGTCTTTAGCCTTCGGTAATCGAATGCCACACGCTCAAGTTTGCTCATCTCTAGTTATCACACTTGTCTGTGGCCTGTGTCTAATATTAAATCGACTCTGTACCCACAATCTGACTCCTCCAAACCGCTTGTACCTTCAGATAGCTGCTTTCAATCCAAGATCTGTCCTGTGGACCGTACTGCAGGTGATGCAGTTATTGTCCTAAAAAACAACTTTAAAAACTGGCAGCCCCGTGCCCAATGACCGGGACTTAGATTGCATATGCATTAGGCTGGCACAACCTCTCTGTCCCTCCTCATCATTAGGAATGCTCCAGGCAGATTGCCTCCTATTCGTCAGCTGTGTGAATACTGAACATGGGCTGGATCGTTAAGGCACCTGTGTTCAGACAGAAGAAAATGTTCCAGTGGCATTCCTAATGATGAAAAGGGTGGGGAGCAGGGACGGAGGGGTGGTGCAAAGTTAGGGCACAGATACTCCTGTTGGGCAAGGGGCTGCAAGTTTAAAAGTAGTTTTTTTAGGACAATAACTGCATCCCCTTGCCGAACGGACTCGAGGACAGATCTTGGATTAAAATCAGCCATCCGAAGGTACAAGTGGTTTGGGGGGTTAGATTGTGGGTACACAGTTGCTTTAAGTGAATAACACTAACCTGCGACACTATACTACACCATGGATAGGAGTGGTGCTGTTCCTAAAAAAAAGCAGATTCTTTGATAGATCTCTGATGTAAATAAAGGCAAATGTCCAGTCCAGATGCATTCGTGTTGGATCTGTAATGTTATGTGGTAATTGAATTATTTCTCTGTTGGGTAAAAATAATAATATTATAAAAAACAACAACAATAAAGATGTATTCATGTATTCCAGGCAGTCCTCGGGCTGCATCCACCTTCTTCTGGCTTCAATGGATTCAAATTTGGCCCCAAACTTTCAGCTCATCTCTGAACAGTAACAACTACGTCTGGCCGCAAATAAAAAGGGAGTGGTTGATTATAATTAGATGTTAACATTATAAACATGATATTCTAATTAATAAAAAATGAACACAATATTTTGGTTAATAGATCTCATATCTTCAATGATTCCTTTGAATTGGCGATATGTGAACATAGATACACATGAAAGCCTCATTCATACCACTCCAGCTACACCGACAAGGGACTGAGGAATTATATAAAGCACCCGTATAGAAAGGGAACCATCCCATTTCTTGACTCAATTTACAAATCATCTATAGCAATACCTCAAGGCCCAACAATGGCCCAAACCCAGAGCATTGAGTAATGGGCCAGGGTTTTTCTTATATTTTCTCATTAATAGCAAGGAAATTTAAAGGTCACAGTTCTAACAGGCACTCTGTAAGGGGTGAAACCTCATTTTACCAGCCAAAATGCTGGCATGGATTGCGGTATTCAGTAGAGATGAGCGTGCTGGGCCTACCAAAACCAGATTTGTTCCGAAATTCGCAAAAAATTTGGTTCGCTATCAAACTTTTTGCAAGTTTGGAACAGGTTTGGCAAGATGACGGCCGCACATGAGAAAAAAGTTCCCCCTGTGTCCTCCTCCGAGCCTTCCGAGTCTTCAGACAATGTATGACTGAGATGGGACAGCACTGAAGCCAGTGATTACAGTGACAGTACCGCGGACAGTGATTGGCTTAGCGCGCCTTCACCAGAGAAGACGGACTTCTAGGGAGCGAGAAAAGGCAAGTAAAATGAGTGGCTTTTACAAGCCGCAGTAAAACATCTAAGCACCTGCAAGCATTTAGCCATTGTATCTCAGTTCATTAAAGTTCGGTATGAACCTACCAAACCGAACTTTTGAAAAGTTTGCTCATCTTTAGCATTCAGCATTGAGCAATGACATTGGTGAGAGGGGCAGCTATGATCATAAAAAAGTTTGGCACTAAAATGAGAATTGAGAAGTGACCATGTGAGGAGCCTAAGGAGCCTGTTGGGTGAGTTATGAGGAAAAAGGCCGAAGTGCATCTGCGGTCAGAGAAGCCAGTGAGTAAGAGGCAGAGACATAGGGACCTAGCCTGAGAGAAGAAGAGCAACAAGGCAGTACAGCCCCTGTAAGACAAGCTAGTGAGCTAGACGTAGAGTTTGGATGACCCGGAGAGCCTAAGAAGGTCTATGCAACAAGGCCAGAGTGCTAAACAGTGAGCTGGTAAAGAGATAAGGAGACTTTGGGAGCCATTGCTGGGTTGTGGACTGTGGGTGCACCAGCCCTGAGTTTAAATAAGACTGGTTTCCCTGAGGCATAGTGTGGGGCCTACTTATCCAAGTCTAGAAGAGTGAAAAACATAGCACTCGGGTTATGGTAAGCATGCAGAGAGTAGGCTCCCAGCTCTGATTTGCAATTAGAATAATCTTGCAACTGCTATGGGGCCTGTACGGCAAGGGGGGTCTGCCTCCATGTTACTCCCCCTTGACCAGCATACTCATACTCACCTGACTCAGTGTAGTCCCCCAGCGTTTGTCCTCCTGGTTCCCCGGAGCATGGTTGACGTCAGTCATGTGCCGGGGAGCTGGGAGAACAAAGTAATGTTGGGGGACTGTGCTGAGCTGGGGGAGGGGGAAGGTTGTACAGGATTCATGGGGCCCCATGAATCCTAGATACGCCACTGTATGCAAGGTACATGTTTCACACCTGCCACCAAAAGTAAGTGGGTTTCTATGAAAGGTAGAGGCATAGTAACCACTAGAACCCACAGAGGCACAGGACAACATCTCTGTTAAATGACTGTCAAATCTGTATGTAACATAAACATTGGGTTAGCTATGGTACTTGCCAGAGGATAGCTTCTAAGAGACCAAAAGCAGCAAAGTAGTAAGTGCTGGTAGTCGGATGTCACTGTGGCCTAACTTGACTCTTGTAGAAACTATTTCAAAGTCACCAACCATGATGTAAGAACTGATGAGGAACTTTAAGTCACTGCCGGAATGTAAATTGTTAAGCCACAACCTTCTGCATGACTCCTACTTAAACCCCCTCTAACAATTGCATCTTCTGTTTTTCATTCTTTGGCAGCTTCGTGCAGCTGTGTAGTTTCAGCAGTGTGTTCTTCCCAGTTTGACACAGTGCTCTCTGCTGTCACCTCTGCCCGTGGCAGGAACTGTCCAGATCCCTCATATTATCCTCTAAAGAGCTGGCATGGATTGCGGTGTTCAGTAGAGCAAGCCGAGCCTACCGAACCCCGATTTGTTCCGAACTTTGCAAAAAATTTGGTTCGCTACAAACATTCTGAATAACTCCTACCTAAACCCCCTCTTACAACTGCATCTTCTGTTTTCCATTCTTTGGCAGCTTGGTGCAGCTTCAACAGTGGAGCTTTAACTGCTAGGCAACATACAGGCCAGATCACCATCGTAACTGTACATGTTGGAAGCCCTCTGAGGTCCCCATTTGCCCTCCTTATAACCCACAACATAGCATACTGCTCTTCCTGTGTTTCACACATATACTAAAGGCCCCCATTAACTTTAAGGGGGTACTTTGGGCAGGAGGGCTTTTTTCGCTATGACCGGGGAGGGGGTGGATAAAGGCAATAACATTGACTTACCTCTCCAGCATCTCTGCCGCTGAATGGCTGAGCAGGCTTGAAACGTTACGTCTCAAGCTGCATCACAGAGCAGGAAGTGGCCGGGTACCGGAGCAGCACAATGTGGGACACGGCGCTGGAACAGGGGAGGTAAGTGGACGTCAATGTCTTTATCCACCCCCTCCCCGGCCATAGCAAAAAAGCCCTTCAGCTTGGAGTAACCCTTTCAGACTTTATTTGGCAGAACCCTCCTGCTGCATTGAATTGGGACATCAATCTAAGTTGTATGGGGCCATCCTTAACAATCACCAAGGGATGATGTCGGTGGTCATAGGGGTCAGCCATGACGGAAAAAAACAGCCAACCCCTTTGTTCAGAGAGGAATAATACTAACAGATACTAATTTATAACCAACTTAATCTGCACGTCCCTTTGCGTTCTCAATTATGTAAATGTGAATAAATAATCTAATTTCCATCAGGATATTTTCCCATACACAGGATTAAATACGGTTACAAAATGTCTATGCTAAAATGAATAAAACATATAATCCTCACACAGGTAGTGAAAGCTATAACCAGAGCACTGACTGTGAGGTAATCTGCATCATCCCCAGGCAAACGCTGATGGCTAGCTTACAAAAGACAATGACAATGGATAATTGTGAGAATGACGTCTGGGATCCCATGGAGAGATTTTATAGAGAATATGGTTCCTGGTGTTCTTATAAAATGTTATGTCACTCAGTGCTGACATTTGTACTGTCTGATCTGAACATTTAAAAGTTGCCATTGTGACTTGCTTGTGACTTTTGGCTATTTTTTTAATTGCTTAATTGCAACTGTAATAAAGTTGTGCAGCAGTAAGGGCCCTATTACACGGAGCGATAATCTGCAGAATCGGGTTGATTCGGCTGATTATTGCTCTGTGTAATGGAGACAACGATTAGCCGATGACAGCAATCATCGGCTAATCGTTGTTTTAGATTTGAATCTAAAATCGTTGTGCGCAGACGGATGGCTGACGATTCCCCAAACACCTGACACTTTACCTCTCCCCGCTCCCGGTCTTCTCTCCTGTCCTCTCTAGCAGTGCCGGCCTGTGATTGGCTGAGTGGTCTGTCAGCTGACGCCTCTGACGCTGGGACCGGGAAACTGCGGAGCACATGAGAGAAGAACAGTAAGGTATCAGGTGTTAGGGTGCTGATGATGTCCATGCAGCCCTTACTGCCCGATTATCGGGCCGTCTAATAGGTCCAGTAAATGAGCGCCAATCTAGCACTAAAGGAGACCTCACTCTAGCATTCGGCCAGACAGTGCAAGTGCACACATGTTAGGTCTGGAAGCAGACACATTGCACAAATATAACACTTTAATGCATGTCCGTTGTACTATTCATGTCTCGCAGTGATTTTACCCACAATCCTCGGTGGTCTGTTTCCCTTTATATAAAATAACCCAAAATTGGATATTATAACTAAAGCACCTAGTATCCCAAGGACACCTGTAAAAGCTCATCAGGAAACACCTTCTGTCTTTACACACTCAGGTAACACTAGTCCAGTCAGGTGCCACAGCTAGTGCAGTTAGTTGCTGTGTCCTACTCCAGCCACTAGGTGTCTCCCTCCTCCTGTGCAGATCTGCAGTACATGTATGGTTTAGCCTGTTTTACACCTTTTTCCTCACACACTTCCTCTGTAGTTAGTTACTTAGATGAAAGAGGAGTCAGAACAGTCTAGTTCCAGTTCCAGAGAGTAAGACCACCACAGTCATACGCTGCTAGACCTTAGCATTGGGGTAACCGGGGAAATAGAAAACAGCCTTGCCTACGCTGAGGATCCTCAGGACAGTCACCCCCTGTGAAAGAGAGAAATAGGGACAGATCCGCAGTAGAGCACTGTGCAAGTTAGCCGCTCTCTACTGACAACACTCGACTACATGGAAAAACTAGTCAGCATCACTCAGAGACAGAGGCCTGGGACTCAAACTATCTCACAGGTCAGTCGCGAGACTGTGTAGGCAGAAGGCAGTCAGATCACACAGATTTATCAAAACCTGAGTACAAGGAGTTCTTCAAATTATACTTCACACACATCCCGAGTACTGTACTAATTAAGCAAGGGCTCCTATCTGCCCCTACACTACCCTGCCAAACAATTTTATTCGGGACTCTGTCATCTCTGTCATCTCTGCACCTCACACAAATTCTGCCAAAGGTTCGGTGCCTGTGTGTCCGGGGGTGGGTGTTAATAGTCCTTGCCACCAGGACAAGTCAAGCAAAAACACCCGAGCCTACTGGCTTGTGCAATACCAGTATCCAGCACCGCGACCACAGCAAAACCAGTGATAATTGGAGAAGCTCGACAAAAAACCTCTATGATACCAGTGATAACTGGAGAGGCCCCCCAAGAAACTTCTATGATACCAGTGATAACTGAAAAGGCTCCCCAAGTAATCTCTGATACCAGTGATAAATGGAGAGGCTTCCCAAGAAATCTCTATGACATCAAAGGTAACATAGTTAACAAGGTTGAAAGAAGACAAGAGTCCATGAGGTTCAATCCAGGGAAACCCTACTATGGTGATTGGAGAGGCTCCCCAAGAAACACCTATTATATCAGTGACAGGTGGTGATGCTTCCCAAGATTCCTCTATAATACCAATTACAATTGGAGAGACTTCCCATAAAACAACTATAGTACTAAGGACAACAAAGAGGCCTCCAAAGAAACTCCTGGTATAAAGTTGACCACTGGGCCACTGTCCCGCTCCAGTCACTGATTGGCAGAGTGGGCAATTACTCATCCAGGTACGTGACGTTGCAGCTGGAAGAGCCACCAGCGGCTGTTAACCGGACACCGGAGCAGCACTATGGGACATGAAGACAGCTAAGTATAGTTTATTATTTTCCCATATCTCCTCGATTCCTGACTTTTTTTCAGTTTGCTGGGACTACTCCATTAATAGGCTGGAAGCCAGAAATGGCTTGTCTATTGTAAGAAAGTCTGGGTTGGAGGTCCGACCTGAAAGAGATTGTGTAGTGGGTCACCTAGCATGGGGCTGTAAGAGACATCAGCCTTTAAGGGAGCCAAGGCAGGGTAGGTTTTCGTACCCAGAAGATGCCACAACTGCATTTAAGGGAAACTATATGGGATAAGAGGTTGGTGAACAGCATGAGGAAGGTGGCTGACTGCTCGGAGACCTGGAAGATTACACGGCCTGTAGGCAAATGGCACCAATAGTAAATATACAATACATAGGAAATTATCAATCACACTCTTATGTTAAGACAACTGTTATGAGAATCTCTCAAGCAACTTTTCACTAAATGTTGGCACAGGGTAAGGGATTTAATCACCATGAACTTACCAGAAACAAGACACATACAATAGCTATAGTCATATGTAATGGAAGACATACTGGAAATGGCAAAAACATAATTTTAGAGATTATAGATATTTATCTGTGGGGTCTATAAACCTTTGCCATCTGGATAACAGTATCTTAGTAGACCATTCAAGAGAACAATGAGAGTCTCATGATTCAGTATATGTGTCGTTTACCCCTTGCCTCTTCAGCCTGTTTTGGCCTTAATCAGTATCGGACTGGGGCACCTGGGGCCCACCAGAGGAAATGTTCCATGGGGCCCACCAATATAGATAAATCTTTCTCTTCTGAAGTCTTTGCTAACACAGAACCATGTTTATGATACTCGGATAGAGGATTACTTCTCCCCAAGGGCATTATTTTACATTTGGAAACATTCAGCTGCAGTTTCCATTTTAAACCACTAAAAGCGAAATCATTTTCCATATTACTGACACCTCCAGGAATATCAGTCCTATTGCACACTTTTGTGTCATCAGCAAATAGACAAACCTTAACTACCAAACCTTCTCCTATATGACTTACCTTACCTACCAAACCTTCTCCTATGTCACTTACCTTACCTGATGGACTCTTGTCTTCTTTCAACCTTATTTACTATGTTACTATGTTACCTACCAAACCTTCCCCTATATCACTATCCTTACCTACCAAACCTTCTCCTATATGACTTACCTTACCTACCAAACCTTCTCCTATAACACTTACCTTACCTGATGGACTCTTGTCTTCTTTCAACCTTATTTACTATGTTACTATGTTACTTACCAAACCTTCCCCTATATCACTGACCTTACCTACCAAACCTTCTCCTATATCACTGACCTTACCTACCAAACCTTCTCCTATAACACTTACCTTACCTACCAAACCTTCTCCTATGTCACTTACCTAACCTACCAAACCTTCTCCTATGTCACTAAATTTATCTACCAAACCTTCTCCTATGTCACTATCCTTACCTACCAAACCTTCTCCTATATCACTTACCTAACTTACCAAACCTTCTCCTATGTCACTTACCTTACCTACCAAACCTTCTCCTATATCACTTACCTTACCTACCAAACCTTCTCCTATGTCCCTTACCTTACCTACCCAACCTTCTTCTATGTCACTAACCTTATCTACCAAACCTTCTCCTGTCACTAACCTTACCTACCAAACCTTCTCCTATGTCACTAATATTACCTACCAAACCTTCTCCTATAACACTTACCTTACCTACCAAACATTCTCCTATGTCCCTATCCTTATCTACCAAACATTCTCCTATATTACTTACCTAACTTACCAAACCTTCTCCTATGTCACTTACCTTACCTACCAAACCTTCTCCTATATCACTTACCTAACTTACCTTACCTACCAAACCTTCTCCTATATCACTTACCTTACCTACCAAACCTTCTCCTATGTCACTTACCTTACCTACCCAACCTTCTTTTATGTCACTAACCATACCTACCAAACCTTCTCCTATGTCACTTACCTTACCTACCCAACCTTCTTTTATGTCACTAACCATACCTACCAAACCTTCTCCTATGTCACTAATATTACCTACCAAACCTTTTCCTATGTCACTTACCTTACCTTACCTACCAAACCTTCTCCTATAACACTTACCTACCAAACCTTCTCCTATGTGACTATCCTTACCTATCAAACGTTCTCCTATGTCACTTACCTTACCTACCAAACCTTCTCCTATGTCACTATCCTTACCTACCCAACCTTCTTTTATGTCACTAACCATACCTACCAAACCTTCTCCTATGTCACTAATATTACCTACCAAACCTTTTCCTATGTCACTTACCTTACCTTACCTACCAAACCCTCTCCTATAACACTTACCTACCAAACCTTCTCCTATGTGACTATCCTTACCTACCAAACCTTCTCCTATGTCACTTACCTTACCTACCAAACCTTCTCCTATGTCACTGACCTTACCTACCAAACCTTCTCCTATATCACTGACCTTACCTACCAAACCTTCTTATATTACTTACCTTACCTACCAAACCTTCTCCTATGTCACTTACAAATATATGAAAAAGAATAAGGGATACGGGATTAGAAAAAACATAGCTATTTTGGCTCTCAGGTTCGGTGTGGTATTACAATTCAAGAAGACAAGGGTGGTGCAATTTCTGGAACAAAAAAAAAGTGGCCATGTTTTTGTGAGTCTGGGCATTTAAACAAATCAGAGCCAAGAAGATAACCTGACATGCATGTCCCCCTCTTCTGTATTCAGGGTAACAAGCAACTTGTTATAATATATGTTGCTTTGCTACAACAAGCAGTTGTTACTTTTAATGAAAAAATAGAATGGATAAATAAATGCTATTCTGTATTTAATGGAAAAAAATACAGTTTTCAATCTGTCATGTTTCCTCAAGGTTTTTGAGATCTGTCATTTATTAGGATTGGACTGCTTTTTAGTCACTGTAAGTAACCGATAAAGGTTTGTATTTAAAGCAGACCTGGTTGTATTTTTCATAGCTCTAAACTATTGACAGACCTATACAAAGTGTGGGTAGCGGTAGGACGCGGCCACCACTTGGTGCTATGTTAAAAGCATTCCTATAGCTGAGAGAGGGAACCGGGGATGCTCTTAAAGGGGTACATCGGAGGGGAAAAAATGTCCTGCAGGAATTGATGTATTCTTTCCAGTCTGACACAGTGCTCTCTGCTTCCACCTCTGTCCATGTCAGGAACTGTCCAGAGCAGCAGAGGTTTTCTATAGTTTCTGACATGGAGAGAGGTGGCAGCAGAGAGCACTGTGTCAGACTGGAGAGAATACACCACTTCCTGCAGGACATACAGCCGCTGATAAGTACTTGAAGACTTGGGATTTTTTTTAATAGAAGTAATTTACAAATCTTTATAATCTATATAACTTTCTGAACCTGTTGATTTGAAAGAAAAGGATTTTCGCTGTAGTACCCCTTTAATAGCATTATGGGCCCCTGGGCAGAGCTGTGAACTTCCTCCCCCACACTGACTAACCCCCCCCCCCCAATCTTGTGACCCCCTCTTACCTTCACAGCCATATTCCGAAGCCGAAAAAAAATGCACATTAGACATAGACAAATACACATGACTTGCCCACTAGCTTCCCTGCACAGCTCTAGGCTATACTCTCTCATTGTTTTTGAGACCCCCCCCCCTGGCACACGCACATTATGATGATACAATCGTGCGGTGCATTGGTCCGACGGCTTCTTGTTGCAGGGATTTGTGCAGTGCAGCCTCTAGTAAGAGCGGCAGGGGTGAGGGGTGGATGGGGAAGACAGGTCCCTGTGGTGCGGGCCGTGGCCCCAATCTTACAAGAGAGAATGACATTGACAGACAGTGGAGCGAATTGTTCATCGGTGCTTTGTCTGTCATTCAGTATTGTACAGTCAGGGAGCAGAGGGGCCCCCTATAGGTACTATTATGCAAAGTGAGTATCGGCCTTACTTGGCCATAGACCAGTTGTTCCGGCCAATAATCGTTTGGTGTAATAGCTCACGCCTCCCCACTCCTCCCGCTCCGTAATAGCACCGATATCGCTAAATATCAAGCCATCTAATACAGCCCTAAGGGCCATGGCCCCCCGGGCAGCCGCCTACCCTCCTGTCCAATGGGAAAGACGACCCTGTCCCTTCCCTGTTTTAGATGATCCGAGTAATTTTAATATGAGCAGCAACAATGCAAGTAACACAAAATGCAGCTGAAGATAAAGATTTATTAACAACCAATTGGTAAAGGGGAATTCCGGTTAAATAAGGTTTAACTTCAGCATGAATTCCAGAGCGAATGAAGTACATGTGTATGTACCCGGTCTGTCAGCCATAACTCGTGGGCCAGCGCTGTGTGCTTGCCAGCTAATGTGTCTTCAGCACAGTATGAGCAGTGCCTGCCAGATGCAAAGAGGAGGGTGGTGGCTATGGTAAGATGGAGTCTCAGGTGGTAATAATAGATGTTGCAAATGAAGATGGTAAAGATGGTAATGCCAGATGTTATAGGCAGATGGTAATTCCAGATGTTAAAGGTGGTAATGCCAGATGTTAAAGGTGGTAATGCCAGATGGTAGATGGTAATTCCAGATGTTAATATAGATGCCAGATGGTGATGCCAGATGTTAATATAGATGCCAGATGGTGATGCCAGATGTTAATATAGATGCCAGATGGTGATGCCAGATGTTGATGCCAGATGGTTAAGATGTTTCTATAAATCTGTAGGAGCAGAGAGACACCATACAATGATGGTAAGTGTCACAGAATACACTACTAATTCACAAAACGGCCGCTGTCAGTGAAGTTCATCCCAGCCGATACTGCAGTACCGGCCGGATTAACTTAATTTCTTTTGAATTGGAATGCAGGCGCATTCAGGTGTGCCTGAGTTCCAATTCCCCATAGCAGACAATGCAAAGTACGGCTGCAGCCGGACTTTACATTGTCTGCACTGACATTTTTTTGCGGCTGATATTCAATGAATAGTGGCATTGACTGCAATTGCATTGGCAATTGACATGTCAGTTTTTTGTGCGTCCGCAAGGAATCCCAGCTGGAGTGTATACAAAGTGTATACACTCTGGCCGGGATTCCATTGAAATCAATGCAATGTATTTTTTCATTTAATAACGGATGATATTAAATTAAAAAATACGTTGCGTGAATTTATCCTTAAAGCGCAAACCAGTAACACACTAAGGCTATGTTCAGACAACGTATATTTTCGTAAAATCACGGGCATTGTACAATGACCGCGATTATCACAAAAATATACTTTACCTTGCCATGTATGGGATCCCTAGCGGTGCCGCAAACAACTGACATGTCAAGTTTCAGCGGCCGCTATTCAGTGAATCGTGGCCACAGAAAACCCTGTCAGTGCACACTATGGAGCGAGCGGCTCCGGACGCTCGCTCTATAGTGTGCAGTGGGGAGTTCTGATTCGGGCGCGCAGGAATGCGCCTGCATCAGAACTCTGCTGGGCTAAAAATTATCCAGCCATTACTGCAGTACCGGCCGGGATGAGTTTTTTTAATAGTCCGGCTGTTCCGTGACCTGAGTCCAGCCTAACTCTGTAAGTGTAAGACAATGTGCTGGGCTTAATTTACACGGGCCGATTATTGGCAATGAGTGTTGCTAAAAACATACGTCCAATAATTGGCGTGCGTAAATGTTTCAGTGATCAGCCGAGAAGCAGGAAAACGCCCAATCAGCGGCTGATCACATGACTACAGAAAGGATCTTGTATACTCACAGTTCAGTCCACGATGTTCGGACGGGAGCAACAAAAGAAGGATCTTATCCTGAGGAATAACAAGAAGAAAGCTGACATGAAGAAGCTTTAGAGACCCCGGGGATGGAACGTACGCCCCATGAGTGGCACCACTAGATGGCGCCTGTGTGCAGATATATAGTGTGTGCAGACAGGTTTTATATTAATGTCTTCTATTGGGGCACAACCACAGTACACGTCTCCTCTCAGGGAGCGTGTTCAATTACACCCCACAATATCATAGAATTCACAGAAGGGGGTGCACAAATTATATAAAACCTAACGTTTATTTAATATATTTAAAAATATACCCCACATAAATAGACCAATTCACAACATGCAACAAAAATTGATAAATATACAAGCACTGTTCTCAAAAGTATACACCCAGAACCATAGCCTATTGTCTTAATGTGCTTTAACAGCCATGGTCATAGGTTACTATTCACACCAGGGTAGAAGGATACACTCGGGATAGGGACCGTCTAGCCCTATTACGCCCTGATCGAGTGTTATGTATACACTACCCCTTCTCGCACAGGGGGGAGCGGGGCACTCGCCCTAACAAGGGCGACCCCTACCCTGGTCTACCCCTTGGTAATCAACACCCTGTTATGCCCTAAAAGCAATAACGCTGGTCCCTTACCCTCCGACGCGTTTCCTCCAGATAGCCGGATTTCTCAAGGAGGCAAGGTGAAGTGCTGGGAATAATTATAACTGGGGCCTAACTGTTAAGATAAAAAAATATGGATAAGACAAAGTGTAAATCTACTACATTCATGATAAACGAACTATGTAGCACCATGTCTCAAAGCGGGGTACACTCACCGGCTGCTGCAGTGGCAGGCAAAGAGCCGTGGTACACTCCGTGCAAGTGTGCACAATGAGTGTGTGTCCTGGAGCAGTGGCTGCAGACATTTGCAGTCCTGGTCCGGGGGGGAAAGATATACAGCGTTACCGCGCGCTTCCGCCCTTACGCGACGTCACTTCCGGTCATGTGACCAGCCGCGACGGTCAGCTGAGCGCAGCGGCGTTGCCCTGGTTACGCTGTAAACAAAGTGACAGCGTCCCTGGGTTCATGTATACTGCTCAAATGAGGAGGATTTTTATGGTGGTCTTAATGCTGTCTCAGTGCTTTGTCGCTGATAAACACAGATATGGGAAACACAGATATGGAAAATTAAAAGGTGGAGTGTTAAAGTTGTACATACCAAACGACATCGTGTGATCATGCAGTGTGTTATTTGCATTATTAGCAGGGAGATGACTATGTCTCATTTCATGATTTTCAAAAGTATTTTAGAGGAAGGAGAAGAAGGGAGAGAATTAGGGGGGAAGAGGGAGAGAGGGGGGGGGGGGGGGAAAGCATGTTATCACAAGTAGCATGTAAAATTCAGTTGTTCATTAAGCCCCATGGGCGCTGTGGTCTTCATCCTAAAGATCCATTCACATTCCTTTTTCAGGACCAGTTTATCCCAGTTCCCCCCTCTCACTGGGGGCTGTACAACCTCCAGACCCACAAATGACAATCCTGTTACCCTGCCCATATGGCATGTGTTAATATGACGGGCTATGGGTTTGTCTGTTTTGTTGATCACGTCCCTCAGGTGTTCCCCTATCCTTCTACGGAATTCCCGTATCGTTTTGCCGATGTATTCCATGCCACATTCACATGTAGCTTTGTAAATCACACCACGAGATCTACAGTTAATGAAATTTCTAATTTCATACTCCTGTCCTGTAATGTTACTCTTAAATACTCGTGTGCGTTCAACATGTTGGCATGCAATACATCCACTGCAACGATAACATCCTGGTTTTTGTCGGGTTAGCCATGTTCCTCCTGAGCTCGGTGGTGTAAAGTGACTCTTGACCAGCCGGTCCCTAAGGCTCCGTCCCCTCCTATACGTTACTTGGGGAGTTGTCCCCAACTTGTCCCTAAGGTCCGGGTCAAGCCTCAGTATGTCCCAGTGTTTCTGTAACACCTGTCTCACTTGCGTGGCCCCTGAGTCATATGTGCCAATAATACGGGTCACGTTATCACCACTCGGTCTAGGTCGCGGTGTCAGTAATCCTGCTCTATCTCTACTTTTTGCTTCCCTAAATGCAGGTCTCAGGACCCTATCCGGGTACCCACGTGCATGGAAGCGTCTCCTAAGGTCATTAGATTGCACTTTAAATTCATGTTCTGTGGAGCAGTTGCGCCGCATGCGCAAAAATTGGCCCTTAGGTATGCCTGTCAGTAGCGATCTCGGGTGGCTGCTTTCCCATGTCAATAAGGAGTTGGTCGCTGTGGGCTTCCGATGCACAGTGGTGTTAATGTTCCCCATTGCATCACGCCTTATTAGTACGTCCAGAAATGGTAATTCTTCCCTATGAATATCATAGGTGAATTTAAGGCCTATATGATTGGCATTCAATGTCTGCACAAATTGCACGAAGCTTGCCTCTGGCCCGTTCCATATGATGAATACATCATCAATGAAACGGGCCCATAGGCCAATATGCTCCGTGAACTGGACGTTTTCTTCATTAAAAACCATCTTTTCCTCCCACCAGCCCAGGAAGAGATTTGCCACCGTGGGGGCACAAGGACACCCCATGGCAACTCCCCTGAGCTGGTGGAAGAGATGGTGACCAAACACAAAGACATTCTTTGTCAGAATGAATCTCAACAGTTCAGATATAAATTTGTTGTGAGATCCGTACTGGCAACCCCTGCTCCTCAGGAAGTAATCCACTCCCTTGATGCCTAGGTCATGATCTATTGAGGTGTATAGTGCCTCCACATCAATTGAGGCCAGCATGGATTCATTGTCTAGAGTGATCCCGTCCAGCTTACACAGGAGGTCTGTAGTATCCCTCACATAGGAGGGGAGGGAGGTAACAAAAGGTTGTAGTATCTGGTCTACATAGATGCCTATATTTTGAGTAAGGCTATCCACTCCAGACACTATTGGTCTCCCTTTTAAAAGGGTTGTGCCTTTGTGCAGTTTGGGGAGGGCATAGAACGTGGCCGTGATGGGGTGCTGTGGAACCAAATAATCTGCTTCATCTTTACTGATAAGTTGTTCAACTAGAGCTTTTTTGATCAAGCTCTGGAGCTCCACTTTATGTTTTTTTGCTGGGTTCTCCATGAGTCGTTTATAGTTCACTGAATCACTCAGCAAATTCATACACATCTCCCTGTACTGTTCCACTCCCATCACGACCACGTTCCCCCCCTTGTCTGATGGTTTAATTACTATGGTAGAGTCCTTCTCAAGTCTAAGGATAGCTTGCATTTCACCTGTAGTGTAGTTTTGTGAGGTATGGGGCTTTAATTTTGCTAGGTCCTTGAGCACCAGGTCAAGGAAGATGTCAATGCTTGAGACATCCCCTAATGGTGGCATACGTTGGCTTTTGTTTTTTAGAGCCGTAAAGGGCCCTTTGCCTGTATCGATGTTCTCCTCTTGCATGAGGCCCATAAGGATATTGACCCCCTCTAGGATTTCCTCTGGGATCCCCATCTCCATTGCCTTTTTTCTCTCCTGGATGGCATGATATTTATGCCAACGGAGTTTTCTGGCAAAGAGATGCAGATCTTTAACCCAGGTGAATTCATGATATGAATTCGTGGGTACAAAGCCCAGGCCCTTACTAAGTATACACATCTCCTCTGTTGTAAGTGTTTTAGATGATAAGTTAACGACCTGGAGCTCCTGATTTCGTGATGTTATGGGATTCTGTTCCTGAGGGGGTATGGCGGTAAAAAATGTTGGTCTCTCGTGCCTGTACCTCTTCCTCTGCCCCTTCCTCTTTGTCCTCTACCCCTGCCCTTCTCTCTCCCTCTACCTCTATTTCCCACTTCAGTGTCTGAGTTCTCTGTCTCCGTAGATGAATATTCGCTCTCCGCTTCCCTTTGTGGTTTTGAAAGAAAACTATAAGCTTTATTTTCTTTAAAGTCTTGTCGGTCTCGGTTAAATTGTTTATGTTTACGCTCTTTGAGATGATATTGGAATTTCTCTATTGTGTTCTGCAGTTGAGATTCTTGTGTGTTATACTCAGATTCACCACTGAAGCCGCGGGCAATCTCTATTTGTTCTTTCAGTTTGCCTTCACTAGCAGCTAAGGTCTTTTTTTCTCCCTCCAGCAATAACCGCATAAATCGTAGTGAACTCTCAGTCGCCTCCTTCTCCCATTTATGCATGAGGTCTGGAGTTCTACTGCGATTTGCTGGTGCCAACCCAATACGTAATCCACGTGGCACTATCTGGTGTTTCAAATAATTTTCAATGCACTGTACCTCCCACCATGATGTTATATGTTCCTTATACACTCGTGTTAATTCCCTAAACGCTGATTTGAATGTGGGTGTGTATTTCCTCTGCACAAGTGTTTTATCCGAAAAGACATCCTCCACCTCTGTGACCCAAGTTTCTGTATTTATACCTGATGACAGAAAACCAGCCATATCCTTGAAATTTATACTAGAGTACAACCACAGTACACGTCTCCTCTCAGGGAGCGTGTTCAATTACACCCCACAATATCATAGAATTCACAGAAGGGGGTGCACAAATTATATAAAACCTAACGTTTATTTAATATATTTAAAAATATACCCCACATAAATAGACGCGTCGGAGGGTAAGGGACCAGCGTTATTGCTTTTAGGGCATAACAGGGTGTTGATTACCAAGGGGTAGACCAGGGTAGGGGTCGCCCTTGTTAGGGCGAGTGCCCCGCTCCCCCCTGTGCGAGAAGGGGTAGTGTATACATAACACTCGATCAGGGCGTAATAGGGCTAGACGGTCCCTATCCCGAGTGTATCCTTCTACCCTGGTGTGAATAGTAACCTATGACCATGGCTGTTAAAGCACATTAAGACAATAGGCTATGGTTCTGGGTGTATACTTTTGAGAACAGTGCTTGTATATTTATCAATTTTTGTTGCATGTTGTGAATTGGTCTATTTATGTGGGGTATATTTTTAAATATATTAAATAAACGTTAGGTTTTATATAATTTGTGCACCCCCTTCTGTGAATTCTTCTATTGGGGCAGTAAGACGTCTATATGGTGGTGTGATCTATAATGTGTCTGTATGCTAGTGTATTGCATCTCTCTACTTACATAGCCAGCCTCCTCTCCCTTTTCAGTGCGCGACGCTCCTCCTTCATCAGTCGACGCTCCTTCTTGAGCTCCCTTGCCAGATCTTTTTGAGTCTCCTCTCTAATGTACATAAAACATATATCAAGTTATATGTAACTATATAAAGACTTGGAGACCTTATTTCAGTCTCTAGCACCAATGTAAGAGAATCCCACTGTGTGATAACTGATTGAAAAGTACAGGGTCTTACCTGATAGTATTGAGAGTGGGCCGCCAGGTATACTTCTGAAAGCCGCCACTGGTAGAGAACAGAGCAGGTTAGGATAACATAACATAAATGGAATCTACAGAAAATATTCAGGTGTTTGGATTATTTTTCCTTCTACATGGAAGACTCCACCATACCTGAAAGCATTAGGTGCCGAACGGACCAAGGACAGCCATCTGCAAGAGAAGCCAGAAGAAGAAACACATTGATAAGTCTTTCACAATTAGTGATGCATAGAACTACCCACACTACCCAGGATATAAGTGGCCATGGGGTATAAGGACATAGGTGGCCATGGGGTATAAGGATATCAGTGGCCATGGGGCATAAGGACATAGGTGGCCATGGGGTATAAGGAGTTAAGTGGCCATGAGGTATAAAAAGGTAAGTGCCCTTAGGGTATAAGGAGTTAAGTGGCCATGGGGGTGAGGTTTGGAAGGGGGGGGGGGTAATACTCACGCCTCATCAGGTCCGTCTTCCTCAGCAGTCTTGAAATTGTCAATCCTTATATAGAGGAAAAAAAGAGAATGATGATTGGTTATCTCTTAGCTATATAAAATATTCAGATGTTTGAAATTTTTCACCTTCTGCAATGAAGACTCCATCATACCTGAGAACATGAGAATACGGCGGCACTAACAAGAGCCATCTGCAGGAAAAAACAGAATAAGAAACGTATTGACAGGTCTTCCACAACTAGTGATACATAAAATTTCCCATATTTATTTCAGAAATTGGCCATGGGGTATAAGGAGTTAAGTGGCCATAGGGGATACGAAATTAAGCGGCCATGCACAGCATCATCATTTACCTCCATGGCCATAGAGTAACCAGCAACGCACAGTGCATGGCTGTTTACTATACCAGAGCATGGACACCTATCACAATGATAGAAGCCCCGACCCCATGAGACATTTTGATGTTACCATACGTGGTGATGTGTGTGTGTGTGTGTGTGTGTGTGTGTGTGTGTGTGTGTGTGGAGGGGAGGGGGTGGGGGGTGATCGATACTCACAGCTCATCAGGGTCCTCGCCCCAGGGGTCTGGATCCTCAGCTGTAAAAAAAAAAAATACAGAGATTATATTTACTGAGATGTTCAATATAAGTAAAATGCCTAATCCCTCCCCCATATTGCTTGTAGAATCCTATTGTTTACATTGCGGACAAATAGGGAGTGTGTGGGGGGGCTCGGAGAGGATGGCGGGAGGGTGGGGAGGATGGTGGGCAGGATTGTGGGGGGTAATGATGGTGAGGATCATGGAGAGACTGGCAGGGGGGTGGTGGGGAGGATGGTGGCGGGTGGATGGAGGATGATAGGGGGGAGGATGGCGGGGGTGGGGGTGGTTGATGGTGATACTTACAGTGCAAGTTGCACACTGTAGACCATTTCTGTAATGATAAAACAGAGTAAAGGGAGTTAGTATCATTGGAAGATTTCAGCTGTTACTCCTGATGATGATGATATATATATATATATATATATATATATATATATTATATATAAAACAAACAACGACCAGCAGGGGGCAGCAACAGAAACACATAGCAGGTACCTTGCTGGAGATTTATGGCTCTATTATCTATAGTAAGATTCTCCTTGTTGCCCACAGTAGCCAATCACAGCTCAGCTTCCATTTCTCACATTGCTTTGGTAAAATGAAAGCTGAGTTGTGATTGGTTGCTATGGGAGCTCTGGTTGCTAGGGGCAGTGAGAAGCATCTTACTATAGGACAGCAGGATAAATCTCCCCAATATCTAATCCATCAATTATCTTCATGGTTAGAAATAGGAATAATTGTGGAGATTGGAGGAAGCAACTGTGGCTGTGATGGGTGCAGCGCCCCCTATAGGCTGACTGCTGTGGATATGCATAAAGACTGTGACAGTGTGAACAGGCCCTTACCTTCATAGACATCGCAGTGATCTCTGTTATCCAACACGAGAACCTGAGGAAGAGAGAAGAAATGTTTTTAGTGCGGCTTCTTGGTGTTTCTATGGATCTAGCGGATCACTCACCAATGTAAGTTCTCTATTGTGTGAGATTTGGGGGACACCAGGCTTGGGGGGCACAGAGGGCTCAGTACAGGGTGGGGGAGGGGAGATAGAGGGGGAGATACTTACACCTATACTCCTACTCCAACTCTGAGGAGTTCCGAGATCTGCAGAGCCTTATCATTCATGTATGTCATCATGTGGGGCTGATGTCACTCTGTGATGTCATAGAGAAACCAGACAGCCAATCAGATACCAGATCATTGCTAAGTGTAATTTGCATATTGATAGATAGATAATAGATAGATAGAAAGATAGATAGATAGATAGATAGATAGAAGATAGATAGATAGATAGATAGAAGATAGATAGATAGATGATAGATAGATAGATAGATAGATGATAGATAGATAGATAAATAGATAGATAGATAGATAGATAGATAGATAGATAGATAGGAGATAGATAGATAATGAATAGATAGATAGATAGGAGATAGATAGATAGATAGATAGATAGATAGATAGATAGATAGAAGATAGATAGATAGATAGATAGATAGATAGATAGATAGATAGATAGAAGATAGATAGATCGATAGATAGAAGATAGATAGATAGATAGATAGATAGGCAGATAGATAGGAGATAGATAGATCGATAGATAGAAGATAGATAGATAGATAGATAGATAGATAGATAGATAGGAGATAGATAGATAGATAGATAGATAGATAGATAGGAGATAGATAGATAGATAGATAGGAGATAGATAGATAGATAGATAGGACATAGATAGATAGATAGATAGATAGATACGTACAGATGTTCCGCAGCACACCAGCATAAGTGAAAAAGGTGATTTATTGCAAGTAGTACAAAAGTACAGAGAGATGCGACGTTTCGACCCTCTCACAGGGTCTTTATCAAGCATGATAGATAGATAGATAGATAGATAGGAGATAGATAGATAGATAGATAGATAGATAGATAGATAGATAGATAGGAGATAGCAGGGGGAGATACTTACACCTATACTCCTACTCCAACTCTGAGGAGTTCCGAGATCTGCAGAGCTTTATCATTCATGTATGTCATCATGTGGGGCTGATGTCACTCTGTGATGTCATAAAGAAACCAGACAGCCAATCAGATACCAGATCATTGCTAAGTGTAATTTGCATATTGATAGATAGATAATAGATAGATAGATAGATAGATAGAAAGATAGATAGATAGATAGATAGATAGATAGATAGAAGATAGATAGATAGATAGATAGATAGATAGATAGATAGGAGATAGATAGATAGATAGGAGATAGATAGATAGATAGATAGATAGGAGATAGATAGATAGATAGATAGATAGATAGATAGATAGATAGATACGTACAGATGTTCCGCAGCACACCAGCATAGGTGAAAAAGGTGATTTATTGCAAGTAGTATAAAAGTACAGAGAGATGCGACGTTTCGACCCTCTCACAGGGTCTTTATCAAGCATGATAGATAGATAGATAGATAGATAGATAGATAGATAGATAGATAGATAGATAGGAGATAGCAGTAAAGCAGAAACCAAAGATCCCCCTGGTAATGTTGAAGTCTTTGCAGCGTTCTTTCTTTACAGCCTTTGCATAGTGCATATTTCCCTTTAAGCTTACAAATCTACCAATGGTTTCACATAATGGAGAAAATTGTGAAAAGTGGGCGTGGCTTATCAACTAGGCAGGTGTAATCATTGCTATAGTACATCCTCTCTGTAACATCTGTATAGTCGTCTATCACTGGTCTGGTGCCTCATCCTCTACTGTTGTTTCCCTCTGTTGTGACGTATCTGCGGTTTTTCCAATACCTTATGTCTGTACACACAGGAGTTTGGGTACTGAGTCTTTATCATGACACTTGCTTTTCAGATGTTTGACTGAGAGTGCCCCTGTGTTACACGCACTTTCTGTGATATTGGTCCGGAATTACCTGACATATCTGCAACATTTCTGCAGTTAAATATTGCGGTCGCATCCAGGTGAATACATTGGATATATTTATTTATTTATATTTTTTTTGTTTGCAGTGTTGCATTGATGGTATCTATTTCATCTTGATGTATTGTATAAGCTTGTGAACTGTGAGCCCTTATTCATCTGCTGTATAACATCACACGAGAAAATTTTGGATCCAAGTTTTAGTGTGCATATGTGGACTTAGGGTCCATTTACACAGATTATCTGCCAAAGATTTGAAGCCAAAGCCCGGAATGGATTTGAAAAGAGGAGAAATCTCAGGCTTTTATTTTTGACCTGATCTCTGTTTATAGTCTGTTTCTGGCTTTGGCTTCATATCTTTGGCAGATAATGTCAGATAATCTTTCTGTGTAAATGGGCCCTTAGTATATCCCTTTGGTATATCTACACATCTTGAGTACCTGTATATATATCTGCAGACACATAACATGTAAGCAACATCAGACTTATAGCTTGATCCGTAACGTGGATATAGTAGATTTATTTTGTACATCTGTATACTCCACCCTCACCTGGGGATTATATTGTCCATAGTGTAGGTGATATTCACTAGTTAAAGACCTTGTAATTAGAAACACAGTACTGGAACTACTCCTTAGGCAGGGTTCACACAGTATAGTGGACTGGTATCATGCGTGACAACATTGAAGCATCTGGGGTGCTCCCCGTAGAATCCAAACAGTTCATGAATACCTTCAAAAATTTGGCAGATTCATCTGTAGCGGGCTAGAACGCCAACCACTAATCACACAAGCTATGACAGCTCTTTCACGCACATGCGCGCTTCATCAGATCATCAAATTTTCATGAAAAATTCAAGTCTGATTTTATTAGGGACCAGTTCAGTTCTGAAGTGGATTTGTGGGGCCTGTATGTTAGTTACCCCCATAAATCCTTCCACTGTAAAAACTGCACCCCTCAAAGTATTCAAAGTAACATTTCAAAGTTTATTAACCCTTTAGGTGTGTCGCAGAAATTTAAGCAAGTTGGAGGGGAAATTTAAAATGTTCATTTTTTTGACAGATATTCTATTTTAATAAATTTTTTCATCTAACACAGCAAAACTAACTATACCACTCACTGTTTATTCCCCTTATTCCAATGTTTCTAGAAATCCCCCATATGTGGCCGCAATGCGTCACCTGACTTAACCACAGGCCACAGACATGACAGAGACCTGGTGAATTTTGGGGCCTTTTTTTATTTCAGGTTTTTTTTAGCCATTTACCATGTCACAGAGGCCTTGGGATGCCAAAATATTTGTGTAAGACTAGTTGACGTTTCCATCTGTACCATTCGGCAGGACATGTGACACCCTCATCATTTTTTATTACATTTTATAAGGTGGTATGAATAAAAAACGCAATTTAGCAGCAGTTATATATGACATGTTATCGTTATTCGTCAGGTCGGTACGATGACAGTGATATCTATGTTATATAGATTTTGTTACAGTTTATGGCATTTATACGATAAAAACTTTGTGTCTTGCATATTATAAGAGCAGTAATATTTAAATTTTTTCATCAATAGTTATGTGAGGGCTTTTTTTTTTGCGGCATAAGCTGATGGTTTTAGTGGTACACCTGTTGGGTACATGTGACATTCTGATAGCTTTTATCTATATTTTTTAGGGGGGGGGGGGGATTAACAAAAAATTGTCAGTTTGATTAGTTTTTTATTTATTTTTAATGGCGTTAATCTGGCGGTATAATTAATGTAACAGGTTAATATACGGGGTCATTACAGATGCGGCGATACCAAATATATGTATCTCATTTATAGGGGATCATTTATAAAGGGGATGGGGAATGTGTATATTTATTTATATATTATATACTGTATATTGTATATTATTATTTATTGTATTGTATTTATTATTTATTGTATTATATTATTTTTTATATTTAATTAATTTATTTTATTTATTTGTGTGTGTAATTGTGTTGGTGCTTTAACTTTTACAGGTACCTCTATAATACATTACAGCACATGATCAGTGCTGTAATGTATTATAGAATAAGTGCAGGGGCCTGATCGTCATATAGCATAGTAGCCCAGACACATTAAGTAGCGTTCCAGTACTTATCATCTGCTATATGCCCTGCAGTATGTTCTGTATTTATTCCAGTCTGACTCCGTGCTCTCTGCTGCCACCTCTGTCTCTGACAGTTACTGTACAAAGCAGGAGAAGTTTTCTATGGGGATTTGCTGCTGCTCTGGACAGTTCCTGCCATGAAGATGGCAGCAGAGAGCACTGATTTCATGATTTTAAGACGGGCCTTCTCATAAAAAATACTAAACGCAAAATGTACTTTTTATTTTGATACATTATAACAACACAAAGGGGTGCCAAGCTGCCCATAGCCTTTACATGGGTTTGTTGGTTTATACACATAGGGGGAGATTTATCAAACATGGTGTAAAGTGAAACCAGCTCAGTTGCCCCTAGCAACCAATCAGATTCCGCCTTTCATTTTCCAAAGAATCTGTGAGGAATGAAAGGTAGAATCTGATTGGTTGCTAGGGGCAACTGAGACAGTTTCAATTTAGGGTAGTATTACATGGGCTGATAACAACTGTAAACGAGCGCCGATCTGCTCGATTGGTGCTCGTTTACTGGACCTATTTCGGCATTTGATTAGCGATGGCTACTGAAGTTGGATAAAGCCCTAACGCTATGTGGAAAACATGGATATAGTCATTGACTGTATCCATGTTTCCCAGACAACCTTACACCTTTATCCAAGTTCAGCACGTTCGGGTTCGGATCGACTCGAACCCGAACCTGGTTCGCTCTCCTCTAGTTCTAACATACTGTATATCAACGATCAGAAGATGGTTGTTGTATTTATTACATGGAGCTATAATTGGCTGAATCGTGTCGATTATCGTTCCGTGTAATAGTTCCCTTACACCATGTTTGATAAATCTCCCCCATAGGATGTGGTTGGTTTATGAAATCATGTAGAACTAGATCAATGACTAAAGAAGCTAAGCCCGGGTTTATGTATGAGAGGTGAATCCCGGTCTTAATCAGAATGAACATTTTATTGCTCATAAAAAAATAAACTAAAGATTGAGCAAAACTTGGCAAAGGAAGCGGAGGGTTTGTGGTCTGGACGAGAGTTTAGAAAATGAGGCTTTGTTATGTAATATAGGTCGTCTAGAAATGACACATGTACATTCCCAGAACATGAAAGAACTATTCAGTATCTGTAAGACAATAATCCCATTTGTGGCCCATGGCTCTTCCTCATCCGGTGTGTGTGGGTATATAAGATGGCAGGAGACACTACTGCCTAACCCTCCACTACAGCAGGTAACACTCCTACAGAGCTCAGTCACAGGTAAGACTCCATAATCTATAGACCTACTCTTTCTTACAAACATATCAGCGGCAGATGATGAATTTTATAGCTGCTTTCAATTTTCAGAGAAAGCCAAGAGAAGAATGTATGCTCAGCCATGTATAAAGTCTTTTTTAGGGTACAAACCCACTTGACGTATTTGCTGCGTGAATCAGTCTTAAAAATAAGCAGGCAAAACGCAGGTTGGCTTTATACAATTGTTCTGTGTTAAAATACGCAATTGCGTATTTTTGAAGCGTGAAGCTTGTTGTTAGCAAAGCATCAGTTGTTAACAACCTGTGCGAAAAACGCATGTAGCTTCACGCTTCAAAAATACGCAATTGCGTATTTTAACGCAGAACAGTTGTATAAAGCCAACCTGCGTTTTGCCTGCTTATTTTTAAGACCGATTCACGCAGCAAATACGTCAAGTGGGTTTGTACCCTTAAAGGGGTACTCCAGCGAAAACATTTTTCTTTCATATCAGCTGGTCAGAAAGTGACGGAGATTTGTATTTTACTTCTATTAAAAGAAATCTCCAGTCTTCAGTACTTATCAGCTGCTGTATGTCCTACAGGAAGTGATGTATTCTGTCCAGTCTGACACAGTGCTCTCTGCTGCCACCTTATGTTCATGTCAGGAACTGTCCAGAGCAGTAGCAAATCCCCATAGAAATCCTCTCCTGCTCTCCAGACTGGAAAGAATCCACCACTTCCTACAGGACATACAGCAGCTGATAAGTCCTGGAAGACTTGTTTTTGTTTGTTTTTTTACAGATGTAAATTACAAATCTCTGGCACTTGATTTGAAAGGTTTTTTTTTGCTTGAGAACCTTTTTAATGTGGTATGCATGTGGTTAATATAGAATACATATTTTGAGGCTCAATGGGGGAAGATCAGCAGCAGGGTTTAAAAAAAACAACACAAACATAAATTTGGTACATGGCATGAGCATCCTTTTTTCCCCCCAGTTTGTGCCAAAATTTGGATACGTTTTGCACATTGAATACCCCCACTCACATATTATTTGCTTATTGAAGGCAAAAAAACTTGTTTTTATGCTTTATAGAAGTACATTATTTCCTTGTTATTCTCATTATTTCCTTGTTATTCTTTTAAGACTCTATATAAGTATATATGAATAATATAAGAATTATATATAAGAATATTTAAATCCACTTATAGCTGTTTGTCCAACCACATCTGTTTTAAGTGTGTTCCAAGTATCTACTACTTTTTCACTAAAATATCATTGTAGACTGTTTTAATCAGAAAGTTTGGAAGTGTCCATAAAAAAAAGTGCACGGCCAAGATGAAAATTTGAAAATGTGGTAGATTGATTTACTCCATTTACAATTTTTTTTAGTGCAAAAAAGTATCTAAAAAGATGCGTAAGGTGTATCATACAGGGTGTACTATTGGAATACATTAGGCAAGAGGAGGGGATTGTGCCTGATGAAGAGGGGATTTTGGCCTTGAAATGCGTCGTATTGAATAAATGCCTAAGTTTGATTCTACACCAGTGGCGGCAGTTCTTTTCATTCTTTCCAGATCAAGCACAAGGGAACGTGGCCGGTGTTCCAAAAGGGGTGTTTGCGCCAAATTTCACCCACCTCTTCCCCCTACTGCCACTATCTTTGTACTATGGAACACAAGGATTTTTTTACATTCTAAATGCACAGATGCACCTGTTAGATAGAGTTAGATAGTTTTTTTTTTTAACCCCATCCCGCATCAGGACGTTACTGTACATCCTGATGCGGGAGGGGCGGTTCAGAGGGGCTCTGAACCACCAAGACCCTAGGTGCTATGTGCAGCCCGGCACTGTGGCTATTAGCGGGCGCTGTTAATCGCCCCGCCTGCTAATTATACATTTAAATGCAGCTGTCAAAACTGACTGCTGCATTTAAATGTATTATTTCCCCTCTATCCCTGGTGTCTAGTGGGGTGATTGCAGAGGGGAGATCCCTTTGGCTTACCAGGCCGGGGCTCAGCATCACACTGCGCTGATCCCGACTCGGCAATCCATTAATCTGGTCTGCTGCAGACCAGAGTAATACAGCAATGATCTGATTAAATAATTACATTTGCATCTCGCATGGTAGACGGCGTAAGTGCAAAAACCCACCAAAGTGCTCAATTGTGCATTTTTGTCACATCAAATCCAGAAAAATTGCAAAAGGTGATTAAAAAGTTGCCAAAGTTACCAAAGGGTAAAAGCGTTATAAGGCTGGCAATAGAGCAATTTTAAACACACTTAGTTTTTTTTTTTTTAAAAGGTTTTAATTTTTTAAAAGCTGTCAGATAAACGAAAAGTGATATAAATTACATATCTTTGTAATCGTACCGACTTGTGGAACATACATAACATGTCAGTTTTACTATCAAATGAATGGCGTACACACAAAATGAAAACAAATTCTTTTTTTTTTTTTTCCAATTTCACTGCACATATAATTTTTTTTTCTGATTTCACAGCATACTTTATGGAAAAATTAAGTCTGCCATTGTAAAGTACAATTAGTGGTGCAAAAAAATAAGGGCTCATGTGGGTCTGTAGGTGAAAAAATGCAAGTGCTATGGCCTTTTAAACACGAGGAGGAAAAAATGAAAACGCAAAAATTAAATTAGCCCGGTCCAGAAGGGGCTAAACCAAGAACATACCAGTTCAAATTCTAACCGGGTCCCTTATCTATCTCGATTGGGAACATCCAATAAACGGCCGCTGCAGCTGACTTTATTTGGCCGACAATCATATTACTAACTCACCTTTTCTGTTATCAGCATTTCAGAATGAAGCATCTGTTGGTTCTTGCCCTGGTCTTGGTGACAGTTTATAGTTTTCCGGTGAGTGGATTCCATCAGATAACACAACAGGTTGGGGTTCAATTAGGTTGGTCTGAGACTGTGGCATATTTATAACTAGAGATGGGGAGGAGCAGAAAGGAGCGGCAGTCAGTTAAATGACAGCCGGCTGATGAGCGAGTTTCAGAGATGATAAAGCGCTTTGTTTGGTTATTACTGTAAATTCACTTGTCTCTACTTTTAACTAAAAAACAATAAATAAAAAAACTATATACATTTGGCATTGCTGCAATAGTACCAAACCAATACCCTCCCTTATAAATTACATGTTTTCCTAAAATGGTGTCCTATTAAAAGGACAACTTCCTGCAAACAAAAAATGTAAGACTTTTCCATAAAAAAAAATACACAAACCCTGTGAGCGGCTGATGTAGACCAGTCCCTGGCATACTGTATCTGCAGCATTGGTGTTTCTTTGTAATGGTGAGAGGGATAATCACGGTGAGTTTATTAGCAACTTGACCACAGAATAACCCTCCCAGCATACAAAGAAGCTAAAAGTTGCAGATAAAGCCAGTCAGGGACTTGTTTACATCAGCTGTCTCAGAAGGGAGGGGGGAGGAGGGGAGACAGAGAGAAAGGGGGGAAGAAGACTAAATAGATTATAACAAATATAGAAGGAATTGTTAGTCTCACCATGGGCAGCAACATATCAAAAGGTGTTAATAATCAAAATAGTGCAGTTAACACTTGTGAACCAGAGGTCACGGCCCCGTTTTCTTGGCATCTTTTATTCATGTCAGCCTGCCATAGATGTTAATTAGATATGAGCAACTTTTAAAATATTCTGCCTTCTCTATTGTTTGTTGGATCAGACCATTTAGAGTTTGTCTGAAAACTATAGAGAAACATGCATCTTCATATGGGCAGACACAAAATGTATGCACAGTGAGCTGCTGCTTTCTGCTGAAGACACATAAAACTGTGAGTGAGCTTTTCTCTCTGTCTCCCCCTCCTCCCTTCTGAGACAGCTGATGTAAACAAGTCCCTCTCTGCAACTTTGTAATGCTGGGAGAGATAATTACAGTGAGTTCATCAGAAACTTGACCTTAGATGAACCCTCCCAGCATTACAAAGAAGCTACAATGTTGTAGATACAGCCTGCCAGGGACTTGTTTACATCAGCCGTCTCTGAATGGAGGGGGAGACAGAAAGAAAAGCTCATACAGATTATTGTGTCTTCAGCAGAAAGCGGCAGCTCAAAACTGGGGGAAGGAGACTTAATAGATAATAAGAAGCATGGAAAGAATTGTTAGTCTCACCATGGGCAGCAACATATGAAAAGTTATGCTTGAGCGGAATACCCCTTTAATAAATACCCCCTTTCTCCCTAATAACCATTAAATTAGTCACATATTATTGCCACACAATAAAAGTTTGCAGCAACTTTGTATTATCTATTTCCTTTTCTTCTACCTTAGGGGAGGAAATTTCTAAACCATGGACCCCATTCACATCGTGGACCTATACGAAGACCTGCCCCACCAATATTTCCACGTCCCCCAATATTTCCCCAATTCCCAGATCACGGCAACAGATATCCTCCCTGGAAGGTACATGGTTTCTACTGAACTGCTTGTTGAACCTGAATAACATTGAAAGTGGTTATAGATACATACAGGAATGAACTGATGGGAATTTAGAATACTATACTAGATGAAAGTTTGAAGGGGTTTATCCGTGAAAATATTTTTCTTTCAAATCAACTGGTGTCAGAAAGTTATATACTGCAGATTTGTAATTTGCCTCTATTTAAAAATCTCAATTCTTCCAGTACTTATCAGCTGTTGTATGCCCTGCAGGAAGTGGTGTATTCTTTCCAGTCTTGCCACCTCTGTCCTTGACAGGAACTGTCCAGAGCAGAAGAGATTTTCCATTGGGATTTGCTACTGATCTGGACAGTTCCTGACATAGAGGTGGCAACATAGAGCACTGTGTCAGACTGAAAAGAATAAACCACTTCCTACAGGACATACAGCAGCTAATAAGTACTGGAAGACTTTAAAAAAAAAAAAATTATATATATATATATATATATATATATATATATTATAAATCTATATAACTTTTTGACACCAGTTGATATGAAAGAAGATAGAACTTCTTAAATATAAAATATTTATAGCACAAAATGGAATTCTGCTTTAACAAGATTGTTTGTGTTGCATCTTCCAGCGTCATCCTGGAAATACCAATTGGTTTTGGAAACTCTGTGTAAGTATTCTATTATAATTTTATATGTACAATGTGTTTAGCAGATCCCCGAGAGCAAGTTTAGATTGCCGATACAGAATTCTAAAAAATATCTGTATATTACACATTTACTTCAACCAAACTTCTCGGTTTACTTTTAGAAGACAACCACCCAGACACCGAGTGTACCTGTGACAACAGTCCAGACTACTACAACTACACCTGTGACAACAGTCCAGGCTACAACTACTACTACACCTGTGACAACAGTCCAGACTACAACAACTACTACTCCAGCGACAACAGTCCAGGAGACTACTACTACTACTACACCTGTGACAACTGCAGTGGATGCCCAGCAAACGACATCTGTAGAGGACCTTTCCACAGCAGACAGTAATGTCGGCACAAGAGGGGACGTATAAGTTGTTCTATGAGTTCTAGGTTGTGTGACCTAGAACTATACAGCAGAACTATATTAACATTTCGGCCTGTGAGAATAACTGTGCAAAAGAACATGAAGGTTATTAAAGAAAATGCATGAATTACATTGTATGTCTGTGTTGTCATTGGAGTTGTCACCCATCTCCTGTGGGTGTTTTAAATACGGATTAGTTGGTTCCTACATGCCCAGTTTTGTAAGCTTCGTATTAGTCCAAGAGAGGCCATTAGAGCAGGGCCATCTATCTGAGGTCACCTTAAAGGGGTACTCCGGCACTGATAAAAAACAATCAATGAATCATAAACATAGGGGGGGGGGGGATTTATCAAACATGGTTTAAAGTGAAACTGGCTCAGTTGCTCCTAGCAACCAATCAGATTCCAGCTTTCATTTTCCAAAGAGTCTGTGAGGAATGAAAGGTGGAATCTGATTGGTTGCTAGGGGCAACTGAGCCAGTTTCACTTTACACACCATGTTTGATAAATCTCCCCCATAGTTTTTACACTTGCCATCCCTCCGGAGTCTGTCTCCATTTGAATTTCCCGCCGTTTGCAGGTCCCTGAACCTCCAGTTTGTGTCTTAATTTTTTCTTTACTTCCTGGTTTGGGCTTTCCCATGGTGCACTTTGTCTCCTGTGATGTCTGACTCTGTAGAACTGTTAGATGGCTAACATCTTGCTCAGCCAATCAGAGCTGAGCAACCTGAGTCATCTGACAAAGGGAGGCTGGCCTAAGAGGAGTTTAGACCCACCTCTCTCTTGATTATGTAATTGTCACAAAATGGCTTCCTGGGGTCAACAGTCATTAGATAAGAAAGAGTTTAATTCACTTCCTGGTGGGGGATTGAGGGGGGAAAAGACAGGGAAGGGAGGCAGATAGGTGATTGAAGCATATTGCCCAGTTATATAACTTTGTAATGTGTTTTAATTACTGGGAAAAAGCTTTTTGCTGGATTACCCCTTTAACATGGTAAGATGGTACCCTCTACTTGATCAAATGGATTCCTAAGAACATCTTTTTATTAAAAATTTTAGAACAGGTTTTTATTGTGTGTACGATGGGGGGGGGGGGGGGGGGTTGTATATACTGTAAGTCTTGGCACTCGCAGGTTGCTGTATAATCTTTCATTTTTTAGTGTTGCCATGTAGCCGCCCCTGTTATAATGATGTCTCATGCCACAACTCTCTACTTGTAGGTTTCCAGCTACCCATCTCCACGATGCCCAGCAGTGAGCTGGAGTTCTCCGTAGCATCCATGCGGCTACACACATCATAGTCAGTAGCCTCTTCTGTGCGTTTACCAGTGTTTTAAAGGGGAACTCTAGAAAAAAGTTTTTAAATAAACTGGTGTCAGATAGTTATGCAGAGTTGGAAATGTATGTACATGTAAATAGCTTAAGTCTTCCAGTACTTATCAGCTGCTTTATGCCCTACAGGAAGTGGGGTAGCTAAAAATTGAGCATGCCCGATCCTTCTCTCATATGATTCTTATTGACATGACAATTCTTTGGGCGGACGCAGAATCTGGCTGCACACAGAATAAGACTATGAGACTGGCGGAACTTCAAGCAGAATCGCAGGGGGGCGAGCGACGGAATCCGCTGGGAGTTATCCGCAGAAATTCCGTAGGGCGCACATACCCTTAAATGAGGGCAGCATAAACTAGACAGAAATGCTGAACAGATGTTACCCGTATTTTCCGGCATATAAGACGACCCCCAACTTTTCCAGTTCAAGACTACCCCTTTTCCAACACACATCAAATAAAAATTAATAAAAAACATCAGACAGCAGTGAGATCTGAGAGGCAGAGAGAAGGTACAGCAATATCGGTAGGATACAAGGGCGGCCAGACAGGTGAAAGAGGTGTTTTTCTAGGCACAGCGCCACTCTACCGTAACTCTTTTTTCCATACCCGGACGCCTGCAGCTGGTTCTGCCCTTCATACGGTCACAGCATACGGCGAGGATGTGGACATTTTTGAGTTCCCCCCCTCCGTATGCGTTGACCCCAGATTCTCCAGTCTGGTTCCGAAGTTTTTCAGCTTCTGGTGTATAAGACAACCTCTGACTCTTAACAAGATTTTCCTGGGTTAAAATGGGTCTTATATGCAGGAAAATACTGTACTTACATTATTCTGTTCCATTGTTCTCCTAATATGTAGGAGAATAGAATTGGTGCCACACCCCTCCCCCCACCCTCCAGCTGCTGATCGACAGTTGACTGCCTATACACAGCATGGATAGATAACTGCCAATCAGCAACAGGTGGGCGGAGTTTTCGGCTTCTCAAGAAAATTGGGGACGACTGAGCATATAATGGAGAGGACTATTTATTGTCCATGTTATTCAGGACGATATCTCTGAATCAGCTGCACAGAACAATGTAAGTGATACATCATTCTGTTCAGCTTCTTTGTCACTAGTTTATGGTACTCTGAGAGAGGACAGCATAAACCTGCTGACAGTGTCTCTAACTTTTATTTAGACCAAATTCACACTGACAAATTGATTCAGTAGTTTTCCTATTCTTTACTTTTAGCCATAGTAAAAAAAAAAGCCAAAATACAACTGTAATTTTATGGTAAAAAAATCAATGCTCTCCATTGAAGTCAATGGGAAATTGGCTGGCAGTGCGTAATTGATTACAACCTTAAAATAATGAATATGATTTTTTAAGACTTTGTTTTGCAAAAAAAAAAAAAAAAAAAAGCATTTTTTTCCCCACTTGTTTACACATTATTTTCACAAAAAACAGGAGTTACTCACCGGGTAATGATGTTTCCTCGAGTACATGACAGCACCACGGAGAGAGAGGGACCCCGCCCCCTGGGACAGGAAACCTGAAGTATAAAAGGATTAGGCCCTCCTCTCAACCTCAGTGAGTATTCCAGAGACCGGAGAGAGCCATGATTAGTATCAGGATTGTTTAATCTTTAAGAAGCACCATCACCAATAACAATACTATATTTTTTTTTTTTTTTTTTTTGCACACCCAAGTGAAACACAGTGAAGAAACCAAAAAGGGTGGGTAGTAATGGTGCTGTCATGTACTCGAGGAAACATCATTACCCGGTGAGTAACTCCTGTTTTCCCCCTCGACATGACAGCACCACGGAGAGAATACCAGAGATGAAAGATAGACTAGGGAGGGACTATAGCCAGTAAGACCTTACGCCCAAAGGCCACACCAGAGGAATCAGAAAGATCCAACCTATAGTGTCGGAAAAAAGTGTGCGGTGAGGACCAAACTGCCGCCCTGCAGATCTGAGAGATGGAAGCATCACTTCTTTCCGCCCAAGAGGTAGCAATAGCTCGGGTGGAATGGGCTCTGAGCCTAAGGGGAGGAGAAAGACCAGCAGAAGAGTAAGAAGAACAAATAGCCTGCCTTATCCATCTGGCTATAGAACTACTACTAGCCTTACACCCCTTATTGGGCCCTGAAAATTGCACAAATAAAGACCTAGATTTCCTAAACTGTTTTGTTACTTCTAAGTATTGCAGTACAGAACGTCTCACATCTAGACAATGGAACTCCCTCTCCTTCTCATTGGCTGGTTTGTCACAAAAAGAGGGTAACACTATCTCTTGAGAGCAATGAAATTCTGACACCACTTTAGGCAAGAAAGCAGGATCTGGTTTGAAAATAATTCTATCAGACAAAATCTTAGTGTACGGTTCACTGCATGAAAGGCTCGCCAGCTCCCCCACCCGTCTGGCCGATGTTATCGCTACCAGGAAGGCGGTTTTAAGTGTAAGATTTTTTAAGGATATATTAGACAAAGGCTCAAAAGGGGCATCTGTAAGACTCTTTAAGACTAGGCTAAGGTCCCAAGGAGGAACCGATGGTGGTAATCTTGGCGAGAGTCTGGCTGCTGCTCTAAAGAATCTTACCACCCAAGGATGAGTGGCGATCTGTTGGTTATATAAGGCTCCTAAGGCCGAGGCGTGCACTTTCAAGGTGGCTGGCTTCAGGCCCTTGCCTAAACCCTTCTGTAGGAAGTCTAGGATCTGTGCTATGTTAGGAGAATGAAGATCAACCTTTTTGGCTCCCAAAAAAGAAAAATATGTCTTCCATATTCTAAAATAGATGTTTAGGGTTGTAGGCTTCCTGCTCCGCTGTAAGGTAGATATGACCTCGTCCGAGAGTCCATGACTTCTAAGAACTAGCCTTTCAAAAGCCAGGCCGTCAGGTGCAGTTGTTTCGTATCTTGATGAAAAATCGGTCCCTGAGAGAGTAAATCCGGACGGTCCGGTAAGACCCAAGGGTCTGTCACTGACATTGACCTGAGACCTGAGAACCAAGCTCTGCGAGGCCAGAAGGGAGCTATGAGAATTACTCGAGCTTTCTCCTGCCTGATCTTTTTTAACACTCGGGGAATTAAGGCTAGTGGAGGAAAAGCGTACATCAGACTCCACTGCCAGACCTGGCTTAGAGCGTCTACACCTAGGGGCCGGTCCGCTGGGGACAAGGAAAGAAACTGTCTCACCTGTCTGTTTCCCCTGGTTGCGAACAGGTCTATGACCGGTCTCCCCCAAAGATCCGTGATCATCTGAAAGACAGAAGGATTCAGGCGCCATTCCCCCTGTAGAAGCTGATGTCTGCTGAGAAAATCCGCTCTTATATTCAGAACCCCCTTCAGATGGACTGCTGACAGACTCAAAAGGTTGCGTTCTGCAAAAGAAAATATGTGATAAGACAAGTCCAATAACAGAGGGCTTCTAGTGGTACCCTGTCTATTGATAACTGAGACTGCTGTGGAATTATCTGAAAAAATCTTAACATTAGAGCCCTTAATGTGAGACTCTGCCACTGTTAGTGCAAAATAAATGGCCGCTAATTCCTTAAAATTAGAAGATCTAACGATGAATACATCGTCCCAGGTGCCTTGAAAATTGTATCGGTCGGTGTGTGCACCCCAACCTGATGGGCTGGCGTCTGTAGTTATCACTTTTGGAGAATCAATAGTCCAACTAAGACCCCGCACGAGATTAGATTTAGATAGCCACCAGGAAAAACTCTCTAATGTTGTTTTGGACAGTGAGATTTTCCTGTCAAGACCCTTGGGAGATCCATCCCAGGCCTCGAGGAGCTGAGCCTGCAAAGGTCTAGAGTGAGTCTGAGCCCATGGGACTGCTGGAATGGTAGCTGTGAATAGTCCCAGCAGAGACATACCCTTCCTTATAGATGTCACTGGGTTTTTGAGAAGAAGCTGCGTTAATATTTGTAGCTTTTCTATCTTCTCTTCGGGCAGGAACGACCTTTGTGTCAATGAGTCCAGAGTGATCCCTAGAAAGAGCTTTTTTCTCTCTGGCACCATAGAGGATTTCTCGAGATTTACCATCCAGCCGAGCTTCTTTAAGATGGATAGCGTTCTTCCCAACATTATCAGAAGTTTTTCTTCCGTTTCTGCTACCAAAAGAAAATCGTCTAAATATGGAATAAAGATGCCCTCTTCCTCTCTTATGTGGGCTGCCATTTCCGACACTATCTTGGTGAAGACTCGAGGAGCGATGGAAATGCCGAAGGGCAGCGCCTGAAACTGTAGGTGGACCAGAGAGTCGTCTATCCAGATTGCCAGCCTCAGGTATCTTTGAAAGTCCTTGTGGATCGGGATGTGTAGGTAGGCGTCCCTGAGATCTATCGAAGCCATGAAACAACCTGGAAAGAGCAGGTTTACTGTACTCTTTATGGTCTCCATTTTGAATCTCTGATACCGTAGGTACTGGTTTAAAGGCTTGAGATTTATGATGACTCTGTAGCTCTCGTCCGCTTTTTTCACCAGAAATAAGGTTGAGTAGAACCCCTGATTTTTCTCCGATTCTGGTACCGGAACCAGCACATTCTTTTCCAGGAGAGACTTGACTTCTGTTTCTAAAGCTTCTTGACGACCTCTGGTTATGACAAACCGAGTGGGAGGTCGGGATACGAAATCTAAGCGAACGCCATCTTGAATACACCGCATTACCCAAGTGCTGCCGCAGATTTTCTGCCATTCTTGTGCGAAATGACGCAACCTGCCTCCCACCCGTGGCCTGGCGTCATTGTGTAGCGGATTTTTTGGAAGGATCGGACTTCTGTGAGAACATATATCCCCTGGATCTGTTGTAGCCTCTTCCTCGAGTAGACTTGTCTGTGTTCTTTCTCTGAAACTTTTCCTTTCCTTGCCCACGAAAGGACTGGAATCGTTTCGATTGGTAGGAGATAGGAAAACCCTTTTTCCTATCCGCGGCTTTAGCGAGTAAGTCATCCAGATATGATCCAAATATATATTCACCCTCACAGGGGATGGTGCATAATTTTGCCTTAGCAACTGCATCACCCGACCAATTCTTTAGCCACAAGGCTCTACGAGCCGAGTTGGATTGGGCTGCCGAGCGAGCAGAAAATCTGAGTGCATCGGTAGAAGCATCAGCTAAAAAAGATGCAGATTTTTTAAGGAGAGGCAATGCTGTTGTAAATTTATCCTTGAAATCGTCTGATTGGAGGTCCTCTTCCAACTGGGAGAGCCAGACCATCATTGATCTTGCTACACAAGTACCTGCAATGCTAGGTTTGAAACCACCTGTTGCTGCCTCCCAGGTCTTCTTAAGGAATCCTTCTGCTTTCTTATCCATGGGTTCCTTGAGTACTCCTATATCGTCAAAGGGTAATGAATCCTTGCGTGATATCTTGGAAATAGAAACATCAATCTTTGGAGCTCTATCCCAGGCTGGATTTTCTGACTCGTCAAAGGGGTATTTCCTCTTAACCGCTCGAGGTACAAATCCTTTTTTCCCCGGCCTGTTCCATTCCCTTTGTATAAGGGCTGACACATTCTTATGCACAGGGAAGACCTTCCTCTTTTTGTCTTCCAAACCACCAAACATTATGTCCTGTATGGACTTAGGCTCCTTAGGATCCTCAATGTTCATTGTGGAGCGCACTTCTTTAACCAAGGTACATACATCGTCTAAGGAAAATAAAGATCTGATTCCAACATCTGTGTCAGATTCCTCAGCCTCTTCTGCTTCCTCCTCATTAGCTGCCCCCTCCTCGTGGTCAGGAATGGAAATAGTGGAAACTCCTTGAGATGGCCCTGGGGTACATACTGGAGTTGCAATAGTAGTGCTTCCAGAAGAACTCTGCATTCCCGTAATCATGTCTTTAACAGATGATAGGATAGACTCTAAGGAGGGAACCTGAGCAGCAACTAATTTATTAATACAATCCTCACACGTTGGTTTTTCATAACTTGAACTAAGACGTCCTTTACAAACTCTACATTCCTTATGTTTATGGGGAGTCTTAGCTTTCCTGGAAGATTCCTACACATGAAAACAAAAAACAAAACAAACTTTTAGGCTTAGGGCCTGCAGTATTCCATCATCTTACCACCCCTACCAGGGGAGAAGAGAGTCAGTACCCGGGAGGAGCCAGGAGCACCAGAAGAATCCTTCCTTGCCTCGCTGCTGGAACTCATGGCTGCATCAGCTGTGAGTCTGCCGGCCGATCTCCCCACAGCGCACGCTTTATCCGGCGTCCTACGTCATGTCCATGCGCCGCGGAACTCCCCGCCACATAACTATGCGACGTAACCGGAAGTCCCACGCGCCGGACCGGAAGTGACCTAACGTGGAACGCATGCTCCGGACGGGCCCTGTCTCGGCGGCAGTCTGCCGGAGACTTCTCCCCCCCTCTCCGCTGCCACTGGCAGACTGAGGGTTCCGGTCCGGCCCAACCGCTCTCGGATGCGGGTTGTGTGGAGAGGTCGGGCTTAACGGTGCTACACCGACACCTCCAAAAAAGTCTTCCTCTGGCCATTCCAACCGGAAAGCCGCAGCAGGTAAGAAAACTCCGGCCCTTTAATCCAGAGAGACCTACACCGAGCCTCCCAACTCCAGGCTTCCCGTAGGGACAGGAAACCACACTGAGGTTGAGAGGAGGGCCTAATCCTTTTATACTTCAGGTTTCCTGTCCCAGGGGGCGGGGTCCCTCTCTCTCCGTGGTGCTGTCATGTCGAGGGGGAAAATTACAGCTGTATTTTGATTTTTTTTTAACTGTGTGCCTGATTTTTAGCTGTGTAAGTATGCAAATAAGAGCAGATCATTCACAAGGCACAACAAATGAAATGGCTGGGCTGCATGACCTATCGCTGCATTGTTTGTGCACCCATTTTTTTATTTTATTTTTTTTGCAGAAATCAATAGTCCAGGCGATTTTAAGAAACTTTGTAATTGGGTTTATTAGGCAAAAATGCCATTATCTGAATTCAAAAAGCCTTTTCCCAGGTCCCCCCTCCCTCCTCTTTTCCATTCACTGCAAAATATCAGGAAATTGTGACTTGTTGCATCAGACACAACCCTGTCTGTTCTATAGAGAGGGGAGGGGCAGCAGGGAGTTAGTCGGCAGCAGAGAGCAGAGAACAAAGTCTTACACAACATGGAGGTGGGTGACAGAGGTATTCAGAGGTCTGAGAGGTCAGTGCTGACTGTCAGAGGAGATAGCCCTGTAATGTAGCTGTAAATTAACTCTTTGTTGTCCTGTTTTGGTGCCTCAACTCCCTCCACCCCTCCTCTCTACATAAGCAAGCCAAGAAGACAGGGGGGAGAGCTTCAAACTGCTTTTTCATGATAAAAATGCATTTTTCGGCTAATAAACCCAATTACAAAGTTTTTTAAAATCACCTGTACTATTGATTTCTGGGGAAAAAAATTAAACGACGGTGACACTTTAACCTCTTAACGACGCATGACGGGTATACCCGTCATGCGGCCGTTAAGAGTAAACAGAGAGGGCTCCCGGCGTGAGACCTCTCTGCAGCGCGCGTTCCCCGGTTGCTAAGTGCAGCCAGGGACCGCGTGTATTAGCCGGCGCGGCCGGCTAATTAACTATTCAAATGCCGCTGTCAAAGCTGACAGCTGCATTTGAATAGCAGCTGTGCCCCCTCTCCCTGGTGTCCAGTGGGGGATCTCCCCCCCGCGATGCGATCGCGGAGGGGAGATCCGTTCTAATGAGCCGGCCGGGGCTCAGCGTCGGAATGACGCTGATCCCGGCTCGGCAATCTATTCAGATGGTCTGCAGCAGACCATTATAATAGAGCACCGATCTGATGGATCATTGCTCTATTATATACACAGGATTGATCTCAATGGGAGATCAGTTCTGTGTATATAGAAGTCCCCCAGGGGGCTTCATATTACTGAAAGGGAAAGTTAAAAAAAGTGTTTTTATTAATAAAAAATCCCCTCCACTAATAAGTCTGAATCACCCCCCTTTTCCCATTTTACAAATAAAAATAAATAAACATGTTTTTTTATCACCGCATGCGTAATTGCCCGAACTATTAATTAATCACATTCCTGATCTTGCACGGTAAACGGTGTAAGCGCAAAAAAAAAAAAAAAAAAACGCAAAAAGTGCAAAATTGCGCATTTTTGGTCGCATCAAATACAGAAAAAATGTAATATAAAGCGATCAAAAAGTCGCATATGCGCAATCAAGGTACCGACAGAAAGAACACATCATGGCGCAAAAAATGACACCTGACACAGCCCCATAGACCAAAGGATAAAAGCGCTATAAGCCTGGGAATAGAGCGATTTTAAGGAACGTATATTTGTTAACAATGGTTTTAATTTTTTACAGGCCATCAGATACAATAAAAGTTATACATGTTACATATCGTTTTAATCGTAATGACTTGAGGAACATATATAACAACTAAGTTTTTCCATAGGACACACGGCGTAAAAATGAAGCCCCCCCAAAGAAAAATAATTGCGTTTTTTTTTTTCAATTTCACTGCGCATATAATTTTTTTCTGGTTTCGCAGCATATTTTATGGAAAATTTAGGCTGTCATTGCGAAGTACAATTAGTGACGCAAAAAATAAGGGCTCATGTGGGTCTGTAGGTGTAAAATGCAGGTGCTATGGCCTTTTTAAGCACATGGAGGAAAAAACGAAAACGAAAGTTAGCACGGTCCTTAAAGGGTTAAATACATTGCTATCAGACATAAATCTCCCACTTGCATAGAAAAATGTGCGGGCGATAAGGATGATCTTTTGCTGCTTGCTTGCTCTAGCACTTTTATACACACAGATTATCAGTTCCTAGAAACGCTTGTTGACAATAATCTGCCTGTGTAAAAGGAGAGCTACTTTGCATCTATACATATATAAAAGCAGACACAGAAAACAATGAGTGTTTTATATAACGGGGTATAATCAAATATGAAGCTGTTAGACGTCAATAATCGATACAAACATTGATAAGTAAATGCATTATTTTATTTGTAAAACATGAAATTAATGTAATTCATATTTCCACTCTTTTAAAACTTCGTTCTGTAGCTAAATCTCTATGGCCCGACTTAAGCCAATAAATAGAACTTTGACTGACTTTACCGATACAGTGAATTAGTGGCAATGGCATTCTATAATGGCTGAACATATGTACCAGGTTGTTGAGTGTTTTAGGCGACCCTCTATCTGTTTTAAAAAGACATTTTGGTGCAAATAAAAGAAACGAGGATCTACCAGGACTATAAATACTGATGCCTCCACGGGTTACGCAAAAAAAAAAAAAAAAGGATGTGACCACTGAGGAAAGCAGCCGTCTCAGGTGTGAAGGCACTAGACTTACATTTCCAGGTCTACAAAACACTCTAGAGCTACAGGTGGCGAGTAGAGAGTAATCCACCCCTATTCCTTACTATTCCAGTCTCTATAGTAAGAGAGAAACCTTTTCAGTGTTTGCTGTGAAGAAGCCATAGCAGCAAGTTTCAGCAGAGTCAACTAGATGCATACGAGCTGGGGATCGTTCGACATTGCATAGCAACGTTCTGCACTTGGCAAGGGAAGGGGGGGGGGGCACCACAAAAGAATAAGGTGCAATATAACACTGGCAGAGCAATAAAAGACCACACCACCCAGCCATATTCCTATGAATAAATAGGCTTGGCCATGTGGGAACTGTACTGAAGATGTATGGCAGTTGCTCGAACCTAAATGACTTCACATTGCCTTCATAACATATTATAGGTTCAATTAGGGGAATTACTAGAGAGTTTTATTACTGTGAAAAAAAAGAAAACAGGATATCTGCTTGCACAATGAATATCTCTACATTTCGTCATCTCTGCTGTCTTCGTCATCCAGGTCATCTTCATCGCCGGCATCTCCAGACTCCAAATCATCTTCATCCTCCACCTAAAGGGAAGGAAGATTTCTGCATTAGAGCCATTTACTTTTCACAATATTTTTTTTATTTGAATTTGTTTAGAACCATCTGCAGCAAATGTATGGCACGTGGTTCTGGGCTTTATACCTGAATTGTGCAAAAGTACAGTCCAGGTTCAATGAGAATCTGTTAGCCCATTCTGAGCGAATGAGCTGAGGATTCCTTTACATAGATCATAGTGTCACCATAAAGGTGATGTTACTTTGGGTAAAAACATTGTAATCCTTAAAATGGATTCAGCCTTGTATCTGCTTCTGGATGAAGGAAGGTAATGCTGGCAGCAGTCCAATGAGCACAGCACCTTGAACTTACATCGCAGCCACAATATGGACACAAGAAAGAGACATTGTTATATAAACAATTCATGGTAAACAACACGTTGTACCAGCTTGACTGCGCAGGACAGGAAACTACTGACCATCTATAGATTGACCTATCAGAGTGTGATATGTATGTGTCTTGTGACTTAAAACCCTGTATTGAAAGTTTATATATTTCATGTGAAACCAAATAAAGCTGAGTGTGCACTCCGAACTCAGCTGAGAGAGGAGGTTATACCGTCTTTTTGCCTGGTTTCTTCTCACTGTCGTTAGCGCTCAGCTTACTTATAGGAGAAGTTTTTTTTTTTAATTAAAGCATTGTATTGTCCCCCAAAAGGAATACAAATTAGCAATATACACTTATTACAACAAATGCTTATAAAGTGCTTTTTCCCTGCACTTACTACTGCATCAAGGCTTCACTTCCTGGATAACATGGTGATGTCACGACCCAACTCCCAGAGCTGTGGGGGCTGTGGCTGATGGAGAGGGTGATGGCAGGGGGACACCGAGGGACACTGAGCATCCCCCTGCCATCATCCTCTCCAGCAGCCACAGCCCGCACAGCTCTAGAAGTCGGGTTGTGACATCACCATGTTATGAAGCCTTGATGCAGTAGTAAGTGCAGGGAAAAAAAAGCACTTTATGTGCATTTCCCGTAATAAGTGTATACTGGTGATTTGTATTACTTTTGGGGGGAAACACAATACTTTAATAAAAATTTTTGACGGACTTCTCCTTTAATTTGGACAGGCATAGCCACTTGGAAATAAGGCAGATAAAAAGCAAATCTCCCCTTATCAATAGTACCTTATATGCCCCCTGCTGCCCATGGTGGTGAAAAAAAAAAGGTTATAGATATATACTTTTCTGTGAGGTACAAGTGTCCAGGAGGAGGGACTGAGCTGCTTTAGTGCTGCAGTATGCCACCCCCTGTCCACCCTCTCCAGTATATCTATTGTTGCCATAGGTGCTAGTTAGAGATTAACAAACCCAATTGTGCGGCATTTGATAAAGTTATATACAGCTCTAGGGATTCCCTCTGGCCTGACTGCATCCAACTGAGGTGGTCAGAAAGATGAAGACAAGGAGGCTGTTTTATGCAGTTTATGTAACTCCCATATAGTTCAATGAGAGCTGTGCAAACACTAAGAAAAATATCCAATATGAACTTCTGTCTGCAAGCGTGTTGCGGTCAGTGACTATTAAAAGGATTGGGGACCATTACATGTAACTGGTCAGGTTTCTCTGCCGGCACATTTCTTTCAAACGCCAAATGCCTAACCTGTTCTCCAAGTTCTTTCAGCTTATTCTTCAGACTGAGGATTTTTTGGTCTTGATCAGCCAAGAGTATCAAAAGGTCATCCTGTTCCTTCTTGGATTCAGTAACTTCTTGTGTTAGTTTAAGTTTTTCATCTTTTAAAATAGCCGCAGTGCTGTGAGCCGAATCTAGTTCCCGCTTTAAAGAAGACTTCTCCTCAGTTAGTAACTTAACTTCATCCTGAAGTATAAAAAAAAAAATTCGATTATAAATTCTATCTTATTTCTATCTTTATTCTTCTTTATTAGGGTGCATTCACACATACAGGATCCGCAGCAGATTTGATGGTGTGTTCAGTTATTTAGATCAAATCTGCTGCAGATCCGCACCATCAAATCCGCTGCGATATGAAACATAAGATTAGTGCCACTCCACCATGCTCCACCACATCCGATCGTTCAGTATTTGAAAACCAGTTGGTGAAGTAGTTGGAGGCAGGCCTAAGGCTGTCTGAAAAACATGGATACAGTGATAGGAAACACGGGCTGTATCCATGGTTTCCAGGACTCCATCCAACTTCAGCAGCCACTGCTTATCAAATGCTGCACACTCGGGTTCGGATGGACCAGAGCCAGGTCAAGATTTGCTTCCCTCTACTAAGGACATGTTATTGATTTGCAAAGAACTGGGAGAGATTTATCCAACATGGTGTAAAGTGAAACTGGCTCAGTTGCCCCTAGCAACCAATCAGATTCCACCTTACATTCCTCACAGACTCTTTGGAAAATGAAAGGTGGAATCTGATTGGTTGGTAGGGGCAACTGAGCCAGTTTCACTTTACACCATGTTTGATAAATCTCCCCCCAATATGTTTATTGTACACATCTCTTGGCTTGTTTTAATAAGTGGCCCGGGTCTAAACACTCAGACCCCGATCAGACCCTGATTATTTACATGTCTCTGCGATATGTCAAAAGGTTTGCTTAGTCAATGTCTGAATGTTAAGATCCCCATCAATTTCTTAAACAAGCCAGGACAAGTGTGTGGGGATTAACTGCACAAAACTATCTCCACAGATTTATAATGGAGCTTGTCTTGTGCAGTACGATAGAGACTGCATGGAGAAAGGGAGTGAAGCACATATCTATGCACTTCTCCCGCTGTTTAAGAAATCGGTGGGGGTCTAAACAGGCACACCCTAATCGGGTCCACAAGTAAACTGATGTCACAATGATAAATGTTCACAGCTGCCAAAGGTTGACACCACAACCTGATGGGCCATATGTAACTGTTCCATATATCAAAATGCGGTGCACTTGCTGCAAGTCTTTTCACATCCATATTTAAAGGCGGAAATGTATTTTATACAACTAGCAGATGTGAGCGTACCCTTACGGTGCGGCGTCTTACAGTCTAGCCTTCTCATTGTTCTTAATATGCTGTGGTCATTTTTGCTTTTTTCCACTTTTTCTTCCCAGTTTTGTGATACATGTTCTATTTTATTTAGAAAATTTAAATAAAGAATTTACAAAAAAATAATACAAACCTTTAAGGAGCTCAGCTCCTGAAGCAAACTTGCTATTTTCTCTTCATGGTCATTATTTTTGTCCCCAGACACTGTAACTGTAGCCTGTGGTATAAATGAAAGAGAAATGAGCGATGACCGGCACCAATTGTGTTACAGTAAACCTGTAAGCGTAGTTGCCATGTCTGCTATAGTGACTACACGCAGTCAGGAGAATCTGTGGCGGAATATGTTTTGGCTCAGTTGCCCCTAGCAACCAATCAGATTCTACCTTTTATTTTTCAAAGAATCTGTGAGGAATGAAAAGTGGAATCTGATTGGTTGCTAGGGGCAACTGAGCCAAATCTACTTTACACCATGTTTGATAAATCACCCCCAGTCTCTCTTAATAAATCTGAAGTATTTTAAGCTATACTGTATGACTGTTTTTGTTATTTGGCACCTAATATGAGCAGTCTCACACTTGGCTTATTATTATGTACTATTTTACTTAGGCCTCCTGCAGTACCCTGAACTATCGTTACATCGTCCTGCCTCTGGATAAATTACTAAATTAACTCACAGTGTCCCAGTCTACACAGCAAAGCAGACAACTGAGCTACAGATAAGAGGAAGTGTCACACTACAGTGTGGAAAGTGGAAAATGTCAAGATTCCTGCTTTTGTGGATAGAGACAGAGTACCTCCAGTAGTGGTGTGAAAAATTATTATTGTGCAGCCCTGGGCACTGTAGTCATTTTTTAGTACATATCAGTTTTGAATTTAGTGCTGGAATCTGTTCCATGAAACATGTTCTGGTGCCAAATTAAAAACTGATCTCTATTATCAAATAAAAATCTGATTCAAATGATACTTCCCTTTGAGAAAGAAACAAAATACACAAGATTGGATACACAGAAAACTTACATTGGCTTCTATTTTTTGGACTAATTCCACTCTTTCCGCTTGTAGTCTGTTGATTTCTGTAGACTGAACATGGAGCTGTGATCTTAGGGTTTCCATTTCCTGTAAATTACAATGAAACATAAAGTGTCTTTGTTACAATGTAAAGAATATTATCTATTTTATGTTCATCTGACACAATGAAATGACTGGGTCTGAATGGAGTTTGATATCTCTCAAGGGGCTTATGGTTGAATAATGGTAATGTTGACATTCCCCTTCCCCCCCCCCCCCCCCCCCGAGACTAACAATTCGTTCCATATACGTCATTAGCTTATCAGTCGGTCTCCTTCTCCCAGTTCTCAGCTGCTGCTTTCTGCTGAAGACACAGAGCTGTGTGTGAGCTGTTCTCTCTGTCTCCCCTCCTCCCCTCCGAGTTGGTGCATGTGAGTGGCATCCCTGGACGGCTGATTTTGCCCTGTGTAATGTGGAAGAGTTAATTTTAAGGTCAAGTTGCTGATGACCTCACTGTGATTAACCCTCCCAGCCTCAGAGTGCAGATACAGCGGGCCAGGGAGGCTGTGTACATAAGCAATCTTGGAAGGGAGGGTGAGACCGGGAGAACTGCTTACACACAGAATGCTGCGTCTTCAGCAGAAAGCAGCAGGCTCAGAACTGGGGAAAGGAGACTGAACAGATAATAACAAGTATGCAATGAATAGTCACCAGGAGGGGGGATGATTCAGCATGTATTTTACTTGAGTGGAATACCCCTTTAATGTCATACAGGTGGCACAGTCTGCACTTAGCATATCCTTTTATTACTATTGTATGCACTTGTCTTTATGAACTAAAAGTGATCTGGTCACCAATGGGTGTGGTTAGTAGATGACTGCTGTTATTTGGCATGTTCAGTGTTGGGAGCATTTATTTGTTTTTTTTTATTTGTGTTCCTGGTCACCCCATTTACAACCCTAGTAAGAGTACCTTTTGGAGTTCTGTGACTTGCTCTGGGACTCCAGTGACTTGCTCTGTCTGACCCCCAGCCTGACTGTGCTTCTGTTAAAAAAAAACAAAACAAAAAAAAAAACAATAAGCAACTTAAAGCTAAACTGCATAACTGAGAAAAATTATAGATAGACTGCCAGTGGGAATTTGGCTATACAGGAATATACATAAGCACACTCCCCCATGGGAATCTTATATTGTGGAAAGGCTTACCATGTTTTCTATAAGGGCATTCTTTTCGGAAAGCTCTCCTTGCAATAATTCATGCTGTTTCTTCAGTTCTTCTATTTCCTCTTTTAACCGACTGACCTCTTCAGACTGGAAGCCGTTCATCTGTGCATTGCTGTTGTGTGTGTTGTGATGCTGGCTATCCTTGCCTATTCATATAAGATGATAACGTTAATTTGGACCATCAGCAACAGAAACAGAACATAGGTAGAGTGAAAGCAAAATGCAGTAAAGAAGGGGTAAAAATATGAATGGGAAGATCTTAATATAAATTTGTATGTATTACTGTGACATAAGTAACAGTCAGATTCCATCACCCACAGAAGAGTCTACACAAATTCACTACAGGAAGGTGTGAATGTTACCTAGTTGCACTTTGAGAAGATTGTACTGATCCTTGTGTTGCTGAATCTGGGCCAGCTGCTGGGAGATAGTAGTCTGGAACTGCTCGTTTTTAGCTTGTAAAGAGGAGACTGTTTGCTTTAATTCTTCTAGTTGTATGTCCTATAAAAGAAAAACAGACAAAAAAAGGTAAAGAATGCTCCACATTCATAAAGTATCTTCAAGTTTACATCATGAGCTCTGTAGACTACGAATGGTATCGGTGGTGAATGACTGTAGAGCGTGGGTCAGGTCCCTATGAAAGCTGGTGCACCATAGCAGTATACAGATTGGTGACGTGCCACTACTATGGTCCCAAGTAGAAGTGGTATAGGCTAATACAGAGAAAGGGTCCTATTCCACGGGCCGAGCAGGGCCCGATCAACGTTGTAAACGAGCGGCGATCTGCTAGATCGACGCTCGTTTACTGGGCCTATTCCACGTTGAGCGAGGGTTGCAAGGACATCGTTACCGATGTCCTTGCAGCAGCATACATTACCTGTCCGGGCTTCTTCTCCGCACTGTCTTCATCCCCGGGTCCCACGCCCTCTATCTTCAGAATGGCCGGTCAGCTGACAGGCCACACTCAGCCAATCACAGGCCGCGGCGGTCCCGGCCTGTGATTGGCTGAGCGCTTTGTCAGCTGACCGGCCATTCTGAAAATAGAGAGCGCGGGACCCGGGGATGAAGACAGCGCGGAGAAGAAGCCTGGACAGGTAATGTATGATGCTGCTTGTCAAATCGTGGGTCGCCCACCGCGCCTCGCTATTTAACCGTAGCGATGCGCGGTGGGGGAACGATGATTTTAGGTCTGGCCCTAAATGAACGATCAGCCGATGACACGATCATCGGCTGATTGTTCTCTCTATTTCACCGAACGATAATCGGACGAATCGGGCCAAATGGGGCCGATCCGGACGATTATCGTTACTGTGGAATAGGGCCCTAAGGCTATGTTCACACTACGTAAGTACCGTAGTGATCACGCCATGATTATTACGGTACTTGCGTAGTGCTGAACCTGGGGGAATCCTGGCAGGAGTGTATACACATAGTATACACTCTGGATGGGATCCCTAGTGGCGCAGCAAGAAACAGATGTGTCAGTTTTCTGCGGCCGCTATTCACTGAATAGTCAGTGCACACAATGGAGTGTGCAGCTCTTAACGATTAATGGTTGCAAATAAGATTGTTCATCGTTAACCTGAAATTGTTCACCATATTACACAGAACGATACAACGATCGTTACTAAGATCGTTTACTCCATCTGATCCCAGCAAAAGAATGAACTACGTGCAATTACACTGAACGATTAGTGAACGAATTCGGAACTACAGTGAGCGAACGTAGAATTACAGCAAGCGATTAGCAAACGATTAACAATGATTTTAGGTTCAGATCTAAATCAACGTTCCACGACACACGAACGATTTTTCGATTGTTGCCTGCAATTACACAGGACGATTATAGTTAAAATTCGAATGATATAACGATTTTCCGCACGAATAGTGCCCTTAGAGTGTCACGGACACACCTCTGTCACACTGGGGATAAAGAACTTTTTTTAGGTAGACACTGGATCACAGAGCAGCTCAGAAGGTACATAAACACTGCTCATGTGATGAGCAATGGGACACTAGCAGCATATCTGTGCTGTCAGCTTCCCTTTAAAGGCCCTTTAAGGTAGACCAATACCAATGATCCCGATGATAGGCACTTGCATGCTGAGTCTTCAAAAGGCTTAAAGTGAATGTACCATCAGGTACATTCGCTTTAACATGACCCACGGATAGATCGCCGCCGGTGCAGGGAAGCCGATGCCGCGGTCCATTTTTTGAACTGCGGCCCGGTTCCGGTGTACGGCACCATTGTATCCACGGGAACCAGGCTGGGGCTGAAGCACAGGAGGCGGGCGGGACCGCCCCCAGTGGGAGGAATCCCCTGCCCCTCTATGACGCGACTCCATTAGAATCAATGGAGCACGTGCCCTAGAGGGGCAGGGGATTCCTCCCACTGGGGGTGGCCCGGCCCGGCACCCGTGGATAGAACGGCGCCGTACACGGGAACCGGGCCGCAGTTAAAAAAAAAAAAAAGGGGCCGCGGCACCGGCTTCCCTGCGCCGCCGCAGATCTATCCGTGGGTCATGTTAAAGCAAATGTACCTGATGGTACATTCACTTTAATCAATCATGTGATCGGACTGCACAGACAATCCAGCAGCCCTAAAAAATCATGCCTGTCAGCGGCACATCAGCTCTTTACAATGCAAGCCAATGAGAATAATTTAAAAATTGGCTCATTTGTCGGCTGACTGCTAGCCCTATTGCACAAGACAATCACTGTGACACTGCAGGGCCCCCCAGACCCTACAAGTCATAGTAGTGCAGTATTTCATAAACGGTTAGCTATTATTTTCTCTTTTACCTGCTCTCGGATGACAGTTTTGTAGTGGGATATAATATTATCATGCTGCTCCAGAGACTTTTTCACTTCTTCTTCTTTCTTGTCTTCTTCACTAGATTTGTAGATAGCTTTTATAATGACCGCTAGAGCCGAGAAGAGTTTAAAGAGGTAGTTTAGATTATTATTATTTTGTAGGCATTGTTATAAGCACATAAAAATCTTCATATGCATATACATTAATGGCATACAGGAACAGGCTGGTATGTTTCAAAGAAATACTGGGAGTATTCAGAATAATGCAGAAAGCAGAAACAGATCATAATGACCCTACAGCTGCTGATTGAAAGATGACTGCCTATACACAGCATGGATAGACAACTGCCAATCAGCAGCTGGTGGGCAGAGTTTGCTGTTGCTCATGAATATCCAGGACTACTGAGCACACACACATAATGGAAAGGACTATTTATTGTCCATGTTATTTAGGAGGATATCTCCAAATCAGCTGCACAGAACAATGTGAATGATACATTATTTTGTTCAGCTTCTCTGTCACTAGATTATGCTATCCTTAGATAGGACAGCATAAACCTACTGACAGAGTTTCTTTAACATATATACCAGAAAATGTTCTTCCGAAAACGTACATATAAACAATAGGTCATTTTCCAATGATGCATTCCCATTAAAAGCTTTTTCAGCCAAAACCTATTGATGCCCCATCCACAGAATAGGCCAGCAATAATTGATTGGCAGGGTGCCAACATCCTGCACCACCACCAATCAGGGTGAGGGTACTAGGAAATAAACAATGTAGCCTCAGCTATGTACACTGCTTGTACTCATGGTGCCGAGTTACTGCACAGCAATTCACATTCACTTTAATGCGAACATTTACCCAGTGCCACCACTATGTATATTTCAAGGAGCAAAGGCTTCAGATTCCCATACATTATTTCCACTGCAGTGGCTGTGCCGATCACCTAATCATCAGGGATGGAAAGTTTTTGCATGCTGCCAATCGACTACAGATGGCCTTTCCTGTGGACGGGTCATCAATAGTCATTGGCAGGAAAGTCCCTTTAACCCTTTGAGGACCAGGCCCAAAATGACCCAGTGGACCGCGCAAATTTTGATCTTAGTGCTTTCGTTTTTCCCTCCTTCCCTTCTAAGAGCTCTAGCACTCTCATTTTTCCATCTACAAGCCATGTAAGTGCTTGTTTTTTACAGGAATAGTTGTACTTTGTAATGGCGTCATTCATTTTACCATAACATGTATGATGGAATTCCAAATATATTATTTATGAAGATATAAATAGGTGAAATCGTAAGAAAGAATGCAATATGGTAACGTTTGGGGGGTTCCTGTGTCTATGTAATGCACTATATGGTAAAAGCGACATGATACCATTATGCTATAGGTCAGTCCGAACACAACCATATGCAGGTTACACAGATTCTCTAATGTTATATATATTTTTTTTTATGAAATCCTTTTTTTTGGCAATTAAATATTAATAAAATGGGCCTATTGTGACGCTTATAACGGTTTTATTTTTTCACCTATGGGGCTGTATGGGGTGTAATTTTTTCCGCCATGATCTCTAGTTTTTATTAATACCATATTTGTGAAGATCGGACGTTTTGATCACTTTTTATTGATTTTTTTTAATATATAATGTAACATAAAATCGGTAATCTGCGCACTTTTTCCCCTCTTTTCGTGTACGCCGTTCACCGTTCGCAATGACGCTTGTTATATTTTAATAGATCGGACAATTACGCACGCTACGGTATATTATATGTTTATCTATTTATTTATTTTTATATGTTTTATTTATATAATGGGAAAGGGGGGTGATTTAGACTTTTATTGGGGGAGGGGTTTTGGGGTAGTGTGTTAGTGTTTTGAACTTTTTTTTTTTACTCATTTGAAGTCCCTTTGGGGGACTTCTACATACATTAGTTTGATTTATACACTGATGAATGCTATGCCATAGGCATAGCATTGATCAATGTTATCGGCGCTCTGCTCATTGAGCCTGCCTGTGCAGGCTCAGTGTAGCAGATCGCCGATCGGACCGCATGGAGGCAGGTGAGAGACCTCCGGCGGCCCGTTTCAACGATCGGGACCCCCGCAGTCACACTGCGGGGGTCCCGATCGGTAAGTGACAGGGGACTCCCCCTGTCACTTACACTTAAACGCTGCGGTCGCGCCGCGATCGCGGCGTTTAAGGGGTTAATGACACGCGGCAGCGCGATCGCTGCAGCGTGTCATTACCGGTGAGGTCCCGGCTGCTCACTGCAGCCGGCCCCCACCTCCTATGAAGCGCGCTCCGCTCCGGAGCGCGCTTCATAGCGGGAATACCACCCATGACGTAAGGTTACGTCATGGGTCGTCTGGGGACAGACTTCCATGACGTAACCCTACGTCCAGGGTCGTCTAGGGGTTAAAGGTGTTGTCCAACAAAAAAAAAAAAAAAATCTTTCAAATCAATTGGCGTCAGAAAGTTATATAGATTTGTAATTTACTTCTATTTAAAAATCTCCAGTCTTCCCATACTTATCAGCTGCTGTATGTCCTGCAGGAAGTGTTGTTTATTTACATTCAGAAACAGTGCTCTCTGCTGACATCTCTGGTTGAGTCAGGAAGTGTCCAGAGCAGCAGCAAATCCCCAAGGAAAACCTCTTCTGCTCAGGACAGTTCCTGACTCGGCCAGAGATGTCAACAGAGAGCACTGTTTCTAAACATAAATAAACAAAACTTCCTGTAGGATATACAGCAGCTTATAAATATGGGAAGACTTGACATTTTTAAATAGAAGTAAATTACAAATCTATATAACTATCTGACACCAGTTGATCTGAAAGAAAAAAAATTTAGCTGGACAACCCCTTTAAGCCTCATCCTGATTTGCCCCATAGAAGATGCAGCCTGTAAATAAATATTAACCTACAGAAACAGCCAAATGTAAGGAGCTTATGACAATGACAATAATACATAGGTGTCTTACCCTCTAATTCCTTAACTAACTTGGTGAACTCATGATCAAACATCATGTGGTCGGGACTGGAGAAGTTTGGCTGAGGTTTCTGAGCAGCCTTGGAATAAAATTCATGCTTTGTGATGAAGCCCAGCTTTTCTGTAAAGATTTCTTTACCTATTCTCTTTTCTATCAGTTGCTTCAGCTTCTCTCTGAAGAAACAAAACCAATTCACTCAGGTTAACATATATAGCAGACATTAACAGTTATATGTATGTACCAAGACACAATTCAACCCCTTCAAGTTCACAGTAACAGAGTCCTACCTACACATGCTTTTCTAATAAAATTAGATTCATTAAATTTAACTAAAAACCAGAAGTCAGTAAATAAAATCTCCCTAGGAAAAAGACATGAACAGTCCACCTTTGGATATTCTAGCTGTTTTCCAGAACCCATTTGTAAACTGCGCCCTTAAAAAAGTACTCAAGTCTTCCAGTGCTTATCCTCTGCTCTATGTCCTAGAGGAATTTGCATATTCCTTACAATCAGACACGGTTCTCCCTGCTGCCCCCTCTGTCCATGTCAGGAACTGTCCATAGCAGCAGAGGTTATCTATGGGGATTTGCTACTGCTCTGGATAGTTCCTGACATGGCCAGAGGTGGCAGCAGAGAGCACTGAGTCAGACTGGAAAGACCATACAACTTGCTCTAGAACATACAGCAGCTGATAAAGGTTGCCATACATCTTCAATAACTGTTGGCAGTCGTCTCTCCGTTCCTCCCCATAATCTATGCCTATGGGTAAAGAAGGTAAGCAGCAGCCACACAGCTTTGGCAGCGGAGTGTTCTCTTTGGTCCCAGGTGATCCCGCTTCCACTTCTAAGATGGACTCGTCTTGGTGGTGACAGCCATCTCAGCCAATCAGTGACTGAGACGGGACAGTGGTGTGGCCAGTGATTGGCATCGCCAGACGAGTCCGTCTCAGAGGTGGAGGCCTGAAGATGACGCAGGAGAACACCGGGCAGTGCAGAGAGGTAAGAATAGGCTGTTTGTTACGTTCTCCCCAAGGACAGGAACACATTAAAAGTTTAATTTGAGCAGAATACCCCTTTGAGTGATATACTTACTTGGTATTGTTTTCAAGTGAGTTATCATTATAGTAAATGCAAATTCCCAGAAGCAGAGCGCATAAGCCCTGAACAAGCTGCTCCTCTTCTCCAAGGTTCTCAGATATCTGACCTGTAAGCTGTATGTTCATTAAGGAAGAAAAATTCTCAAAAAGAAAAAAATAACCAACTTTCCTTAATGCCCGGGCAGAATGCTCATGTATGTGTGATTGTACACAGCCAGCAATGAGTCTGCCCGACCTCCGCATGTCCGAGGTCCAGTGCTGGAAGTGGCATCATGTCTCCCATCATCCCTGTGACTGTCACTCATTTTATACTATTTAAGTTATTAAGGAGCCTCCCCCCCCCCACCACCACCACCACCACCTTCTTTGGAACAAAACATACAACTTTGCTGTTTCCTTTTTATCTTGGTACGTCGATGCCAGATCGTGTACGTATAGAAGTGATAATGGGATTCATTCAGCTTTTATACACACAAGATATAAAAAGGATACAAAAGGCACATTAGATGCATTGTGTAGGAAATGTGTAACAGCAATGGGGCAGTTGGTTAACCAAGTGCACAGCAACATTAACAGTCCGACCCTGGTCTGCACCTTACTACCCTGCAGAAATACAAGCACATATGGGATTAGACCAACTATTTTATAGGCGATATGGAATAACATTTAAAGGTAACCTGCCTATTCAGTCTTCTAGTACTGCATATGTTAAGGTGCCTAAAGTGGATCAAAATTGATTACAGCAGATTCCATTCATTTCAATGGGAGCTGCTCTGCAGTTACAGTGCCGCCACTACAAACAGTGTAGAGGATCCTGGGCTCCTGTACACTATACCTCCAGCGGAAAATAAATTTCTTTCAAATTTCCTGGTGTCAAAAATGTATGTAGATTTGTGATTTACTTCTATTTAAAAATACCAAGTCTTCTAGTACTTATAAACTGCTGTATGTTCTGCAGGAGGTTGAGTATCCTTTCCAGTCTGACACAGTGCTCTATGCTGCCACTTCTGTCTGTGACAGGAACTGTCCACAGCAGTAGAAAATCCTCACAGAAAACTTCTTCTGCTCTGGACAGTACCTGACACGGACAGAGGTGGCAGCAGAGAGCACGGCTTCATACTGGAAAGAATACACCACTTCCAGCAGCTGGAAAGTACTGGAAGACTGGAGATTTCTAAATAGAAGTAAAGAAAAAATTTTTTTTATAACTTTCTGACACCAGTTGATTTTTTTTTTTTTTTTTTTTTTTAAATCTGAATGATATCAGTGGGAGATGTGGAAAAATACACAAAAAAATGATGTTTTTTAAGCCACCAATGAAATCTATGGCATCTTAATTGAATACCTTGTTGGAAAACCACACTAAAAACACCATCTGCGTGGCATCCCCTATTAGATGCAAACTGGAAATTATAATATACATTAAAAAATAAAAATAAACTCAAACTCTGTGCAAAATGAAAAATAATAATAAAAAAAAAAATAGTCATGGCATGCTTGGACTTTTAGTGACATATCCTCGTGTAATTCTACGGAACAGGTTAAAAAAAAGGAAGAAAACTGTTTAGGTAACACCATAATGCAACAGCAAAACTATTAGAATGAGGTTAATGCAAATCAATTTTATAAAACCTATTAAATGAAAGGGCTAATTTTTATTTTTTTATTTTTGGAACAACCAGTAAAGACTGTAGTAATCTACACATAAGTTGGTTTTACACTATTAGTTTTGTGCTTGTAGTTACTGCAAACACTCACACACAAACATAAGGATCTCCCCTAGTCCATTGGGATTTTAAAGGAAATATCACACCTATACTTTTTTTATTTTACTGATTAAAATCAATGATATTCTTTTTTTCTAGTTTGTGTTTATTATCTGAATGTAGATTTTTCCAATCTATTTTCTCTAACAAGAGCAGACAGAGCCCCTGCTGCTGTTAAAGGGGAACTCCGGCCAAATCTAAAGATCCGTTTCAGGCAGGGGGTGGGAGAACCAACTAAAGAATCTATACTTACCCATCCCACCAGCCCTCAGACAGCCACCAGTCTCCTGTTTCTCCAGGGGTTCCTGCATCGTCACGTCACAACTGGATGGATACCTTGCTTGGGCGGTTTGCTTAATTGGAGACATTCCTTGGCCTGGTTGTTCTTTCCCGGAGAAAGGTCTGGCTAGCTCACTGACATCGAGACACGTGATGGTGTCTCTGCAGTGTTTTTGCATATTTTATTTCCCAGGGGGCAATGTCCTAGAATACACTGACGTTGAGACACGTGATGGTGTCTCTGTGGTGTTTTGGTTGATGTCCCTGAGGTCAACCAGCGTCCTTTTGCATGCACTTACTAGGCATTGCTCCCACTAGCCAGAAACCTACTCCACACTGATGAGGGGCAAATACCCCGAAACAGCTGTCTTTGGATGGATACCTTGCTTGGGTGGTTTACTTGACTGGAGACATTCCTTGGCTTGGTTGTTACTTCCCGGACGAAGGTCTGGCTAGCTCACTGAAGTCGAGACACGTGATGGTGTCTCTGCAGTGTTTTTTGCATGTAACATAGCAGGAAGCCAGGAGAAATGGGAGACCAGTGGCTGTCTGAGGGCTGGTTCAGGAGAGCACTGATCTGAAATTACATTTCCATACACCTAAAACGCACTATGGGATTCTCACATACTTATATTTTTTCAGTGATGCCCACAAGTAAGAAAGCACATGGCATGATCTTATTTAGAGTACATCTTTCTTACTGTAAAGCTCCAATTTTTACACCTCTTTTAATTAACCTCAATCTACTCTCAAAGGGTTTTTTTTTAACCAAGATGGATTGATAAGCTGTCCACAATGTAAATCATCGGTCAATGATCGGTGGGGTGCAGACACCTGGCACCCATGCCAATCAGCTGTTCCTGCACTAGACAGTGAACAGGGCTGGACGCAGTCTGTCCCCATTCACCATTCTATCTGACCATTCCTGAGGATAGGCCATCAATGTAAGAAACATATTTGCTTTTGGAAATTCCAGGGAATGGCGTTGCCTTGTCAAGGGTGGCAACAATCCCATAATGGCACCAGTGGAGCATTGTAATGGTGGGCCTTTGTTAAAATTTTTTCACACTTAGTGGGTCAAAAAAACATATGTTCATTTTCAGGAAACATTTGATGGCATCACCTTTAAGGGAGCAAGGTTTGACACACTGAAGCAAAGGACTGCATGGGAATATATGATGAAGATAGAAAAGTTGGATTCCGAAACCAAAATTATCCTCGAGTAAAAAGGAAGGTGTGAAAGGGCATTTATACAAGACTGGCATTGCTCCTTTAAAGATGCAACTGCACCATCCAACCCACAACTGTGGTCCAGTCCTCTTAACTATAGAACAAATGAACTATATAGGGATTCAGAATGCATCTTTAAATAAGGAGGTAAGTGCCGTGTCCATCTCTCCTGTTTTAGGAAGACATGAACTCTAGAATCATGGAGTAGTCATGCTGCTTTGTGTAAGCACCAGTGATCAGCCCAGAGCCCTGTAATGGGAATACCACAGCAGAAGAGAGACGGTGTGAGTAAGAGTCACTGCAGAGCACTTATTTAAAGGGTTAAATGGAAAAAAAAAAAAAAAATCCCATATTGAGAAAGCAAGTAAAAGAAGCCCTGCAGTGTCAGCAAGCAGTGCCAACATATACATACCCGTCTGTCGATCTTATCCCCCTGCAAATTATACGTCATACATTTAATCTCTTTAAAATGGTTACTGGAATTATCATGATTATACTCATAGTTTAAAGAGAATGTGTCAGCTCCAAAGGAAAACAGTCAGAAAGGCGGTGCCGACCCTGCTGACTTAGCACCCCTCCTTATGGTAAACATACAGGGTTTGGCTACTAGCTTGGAGCCCTATATGTCTGTTATGCCTCTCTGACTGTTTATCTGTGGAGCTGACAGACTTCCTTTAAAGGGATTCTCCAGGCTTAGAAAAATATGGCTGCTTTCTTCTATAAACAGCACCTCTTCTGGCCTCAGTTTGGGTTTTGCTGCTAAGTTCTATTGAGGTTAATGGAGCTGAGTTGTAGTACCACACACAACCTGAGGACAGGGGTGGTGCGGTTTTTGCAAAGAAGTACTAATAATTCTGCCTCAGGCACGTGGCAATTTGAATGATTAAGATATGGTGTGGACAAAGATCAGGACTCTATTAAAGACAATGGGCTCAGGCCCTATTAATATCTGACATAACATGGTTGGTGCCATTGTTTGAGCAGAATTTATTGCAGGTGTGAATCCAACCTAATACATCCATGAAGGAACCTGTACAGTTCTGTGTAAGTATACTTTCTTCATGGTTGTACTGGTTATAACTAGCCCTACTGGTTAAAGGGATTATTCCGCCCAAATTAAACTTTTCATATGCTGATGCCCTAGGGACGAACATAACAAGCAGCCCATTCTTTCCTTTCTGCACTCCCCTGGTGTCCTCCTACATCATCTTCGGGTCCCCAGCTAAGCAATTCCACCTCCACTTCCCAGACGGACTTGTCCAGGCGTGACAGCCTGCTCAGCCAATCACTGGCTGCTGCGCTGTCTTATCTCAGTCAGTAATTGGCTGAGCAGGCTGTCACCCCCAGATGAGTTTCTCTAACAAGTGGAGGCAGGAGTGCTCAGCCGGGAACCTGGGGGGAAGCAACATATGAAAAGTTTACTTTGGGTGGAATACCCCTTTGAGTCCCTTACTAAAGACTATGTACAGGAACAGCACTACTATTGTCCAAGAGCTGTGTCTAATATTGCTGTTTGTAGACGTACTGTGAAACCCTACCATTGGGCTCTTTTCAGATGCCATGTGGCTTCTCATACCTGGGCCAAGATGTTGGTACACTGCTGCAGCAGAGATACAGGCGGATTGCCGATACTTGTAGCCAGTTGGACTCGGAGCAATTGCTCTTTCTGGGTAGAATTCTCTAACAATGCATGAGCCAGAGCAACTGCAGCACACCAGTTTGAGAGGGAATCTGTAGAAAAGAGACCCCCGCAGAGTAGCTGTCCAGCAGACAATGAAGTAGCTGTGGGAACAGACAGACATTAAAATCAAATAGCTGTCATTGTTGCAGTTAACACCAGTATTCCATATTCATACTCACTCTACCAAATTTTAGAAGTAATTTTTTTTTTTTTTTACTTTAAAAGCGTCCCTGTTGCAATTTTTTTTGGGAGAAATCAAGCAGTTTAAAAAAAAGTTTTCTATGTTTAAATCAATGTTATACATATAGCCAAACTGTGGTCGGGGCTCCCGCCATACCGATATTTGGTATTTTCTCTGATCTCAAAAAAAAAAAAAAAAAAAAAAAAAAGAAGGACACCACACACAGGAAGTGTGTGCTTACGAAAGGAAAGACACCTGTCCATCATGCAGGTTGTAGATCAACTGAGGGCAATTAACTAAGGCTAATTGTATTATTAACTTCTACTAATTATATTTTCAGCCCTGCAGCTTACCAGGAGACAACGCTCTTTCTTATGAAACAATTCAGTCAGTATAATGTTGCTGTGATTACATACGTTTTGGAGCTGTGTGACAGGAGAACTGACCATACACTGCGAGCAACCTTTAGGATTCTCAGCCACTGAATGTGGACGTGCAGCAGCTGTACACATGCGCAGTAAATGAAGACACCTAGTGGCCATATGTATAACGTTGGAGGACATAGGGGAATGTATTGCCTAGATTTGTTCGCAACCATTAGAGCCAAATATTGCAACATCTTTTTTATCTGTTTCTATTCTCTGATTGTAATTTGCTTTTCAACAGCATTTAGGAAGATAGCATATGGAAAGAAGCTCTCTTACAAATACCTTGAAATGGTGGCTTTCCCTTTAAGGCAGTGTCTCACTCTAACTAGTCTTACAAACTGACTAGAGATAGATGCCGAGGCTAATGAGATCTCAAAAAGCAAAGACTACCCAACTGCAGGAAGCTGCTTTGGGTGCCGGCTAGCTATTAGTTTCTAAGATTCCTAGTTGAAATCAATCACTGACGTTAGGGAAAGCTGCATTTTCAAGGTGGTGCGACAGCTGCTTTGAATATTCTTTCTTCCCAGAACGCCTAGTGGAACCTAAATGGCCTGTAAATCTTCATACATCTTTATGGTCTCATAACAACATTTAGTGACATGCTTTATGGCAAGCCTCATGGACATAGACACAATGATAATCTTTGTATAGGACATACTTGTAAGCATGCTCTGTGGCCTCATTCCACAGGGAAGGGGAGACTGATAATATATGAAGAGCAATTTTGCCAGGACTAGATTTCCCCAGGCACTGATGGAAAGTGACCATGCTTGTGCTGCCACGTCCCTATGGGGTAGGGCACCCTAATAAATAGATATGAATGCACTACCATCAATCGTTGAAGGCAGAAGAGTTGCAACGATTTCTCCTTGACCCTTCTGGTTCTTGTAAAGGAAGCACTGGAAACAGTAAAGAACGGCACATCTCAGGACGAAGGGCTGCCTTTCGTTCACCATGGACATTAAAAGCACTACGATGGCGGGCCTGCGGGAAAACCACAAAATTGAACAAAAAACAATATTACATGTTCCTTTTCTGGTGATCACATTAAACTAGTGTCACTTTATTTCAAATTGTAATTACATGTTTTTTTGTGTAGGTTTTGGTGTAAAATTGTCCCAAATTTTTGGGCAGTTGCTAGTTTGTTTAAGTGCACTTGACATAGCCGCATGTCAGAGGTTTGTATCAGTGGGGGTCCAGGAGCTGAGACCTCCACAGACAGTTAGAATGAAGGAGCAGACATGCTCAGTAGTGCGTGCTCTGTCCCTTCATCTCCACTCTCACTGCCAATGTAGCAGTGGACGGAATTATAATGGAACCCTCTGAGACTACCAGCAATCGCGTCTAACAGAAGTTCCGTCCACTGCTACATTGGCAGCGAGAGTGGAGATGAAGGGACAGAACATGCGCTGCTAAGAGCTACTATCCCTTCATTCTGGAGATTGGCCGGGGTCTAAGCACCCAGACCCCCACCGAAACAAACCTCTGACATGTGGCTATAACATGTCAGACATTTGTTGAAATGACAGGTACGCCTTGAATAGTGCCTGTCAACAAAAAGAAAACTTTTGATATGCCACAGAGATCAGCAGAACAAGCAGGGAGATGACTGCCCTGCCGCCTGCTCCTCTCCCTGCTATATTTTTGAGAGCTAGATGGTAGTCTTGAAAAATTCTGGTTAGGCAATGTTCGTCTGAAGGCTCAACATTTGACTACCGGCGCTAGAGAAGTCGGATGCAGCCCTAGGGTGGCCAAGAAAACATGGAAAAAGTCTATGACCTAAGGTGGCATCCAACTTCCCCTGTTGCCAGGAGGCAAATGCAGAGCATTCGGGTTTGGACGAACTTTCGGCAAGTACGCTCAACACTACTACATGGCCCCATAGACTTGCATTGGGAGTGCATCTAAGTAATGTGACGCAGAGGTGGGAATAAACATTCTCCCAGCTTGTTCTCATAGTTTGCTGATAAATTCCGCCTCCCCCCCCCCCCCACCTTTGTGCATGGTGCAGTTATGGGATCACTAGACTTGTTCACCAATAGTTCCCTGTATGGACAACTTCTATTGCACATTCATCAACTCAACAAAGGTTTAAAAACTGACACTGCAAAAGTCTCCAAACTTTACATAACAGTTCCTGTACCGATTCTGGGGGAAGCAGCACCTAATCATGGTGACTCTGGAAGCACCAGCTGATCTGAATGTAAGTGGATGTGTAACCTACAGTACATTTGGGCATAAGCCTAGACAGTGACCCGTGCCACATTTGCATGTCCTATTTTTTTGTGGCACAGATCACAGCCTATTCACAGATCCGCAAAAATTGCGGATGTATTTTGCAGACATGCTAATAAGGCCTTAGGGTCACCTCCATGTGCTCTATTTTAGCTGCTAAGCAGAAACGCTGATCAGGATGTGAATTTTACGCTTACCTCGGAGGATTTGATGGAGCATTTACAGATGCAAAGTAGTCCTGATTAACCTGGCTGCCTCTGATGACCTCAGAGACTGTGTTAATGGTCTATGGACGCAAGAGCAAAACAATCAGTGTAAACGTGTAAATCAGCAAAGAAAAAAAATGAACCATCAAAACAGTCCATCTATATTGCACACGATGGAAACCATAGCTAAGGCTGTTTGACTCAGAGATGATATTTTAGATTTAAACCGTCGCTGTCACTTCAGAAAACTTTTGATGTCATAGAGACTTGTCAGAAGTTTTGATCGGTCCGGGTCTGAGTGTTCAAACCCGTACTGGTCGGGAGGTAGAGCCGAGAGAAGACGGGCTGCAGCGCATCCTCTCCTAGCTCTGAGTCAAGCGATCAGTCGGACTTACAATAGAGCCCAACTGATCAGTCCAGCTCCAGCATGTCTTCTCCTGGCTCTATCTCCCGATCGGTACGGTTCTGAACACTCAAAACTTTTGACATGTCTCTATGAAATGTAAAAAGTTTTCTGAAGTGACAGTGACATTTTAACACAGTGTTACAAATCCGCTGCTGTTAAACGGGGGACTAGGACCCTGATTTTTGTGACAGGAAAAGGTCCCAGATAAGATGTCGTATAATGTGCTGGGTGTGTTCTTCAGCTTTCCCACTTATATTCTCACCAATGTTAAGCATCTTGAGACCTTATGAAGCACAACATCTTGGACATATGAGACCTAAAAGGGTTATCTACTTCCCCCAGTTATGAACTGCTGCTTTCTGCTGAAGACACAGAAAACTGTGTGTGAGTTGTTCAATCTATTTCCGCTCTCATCTCCCTCCTCCCCTCTCCCTTCCAAGACAGCTCATTTGAACAGTGTTCTTGGCTGTCTGTCTCTGCACTCTGTGATGCCAGGTTAATCTCAGGCCAAATTGCTGGTGACCTCACAGTGGTTAACCTACCCGGCATCAAAGAGTGCAGAGACAGCCGCCCAGGGACACTATTTCCGAGTCGTCTCGGAAGGGAGGGGGGAGGAGGGAGAATGCAGCAGAGAAAGCAGCAGGCTCAAAACTGGGGGAAGGAGACTAAAACTATAAAAACAAGTAAGGAATAAATTGTTAGTCTCTAGGAGCAGGAATGATTCGACATGTATTTTACCTAACCAGAGAAACCCTTTAAGCAAACAGGGTAACCACCTTTCTTTAACCATATTACCAGTATTGGGGAAAATACTAAGATTACTAAGTAAAATCCTGCTGGGATTAGATTAGCCAGGTTTATTAAGAGGAACTGGAGTAGAGTTGAGATAAAAGTTATGCCTGAGTTAGGCTGAAGTTTGAATACATGAGGCATTTGCAGAAGGCCCACTTTAAACTATGACCAAAACACTAACTTACATAGTTTATAAATCCCCCCCCCCCCCCTGTGTGTATGGGGTTTGCGGATACTTACTTCTGTTAAAATGTCTGCAGGGACCCCGGTTGCCATCAAGATGATGCAGAGCTGTTGCAGTAAACCACACTGGTACATGAACTTCTGGTAGCTGCTAGTGGCCCCAGGAGGATTCCCTGGAGATACCAGAACCCTTACCAGCTGCAAATGGGAAAAAATATAGTTTCTGTGAGTCCTGTACACTTTGCATTGCTAGTTCATAGCGGTTTTAGGCCTTGTTTCTTACATGGCAGATTTTACTTTTAAGGGAACCAATCAGGTCGATATGGTTCCCTGCTGCACAGTAACAATCAACTGATGACTAGTTGCAGCACCTCTTCTGATCTTGTGCATCAGAATAAAACACCTTTCCCCCCTGATGTTAAGCTACGGCTGCAGACATGGCTGGTATGCTCGGGGAGCTGCACAGTAGACCTTTAAAGTCAGTTCACACTGAGCAAACACGGCGCAATTCCGCAGCGGAGCTCTCCGCCGCGGAATCCCGCCGTGCTCAGTGTCCTGCTGTTACGCGAATGGAGAGGGCGTGCGCTCGTCCGCTGCCGCCGCTCTCCGCTCGGAGAATGGACGTGTTCATTCTTTGAGCGGAGAGGAGAGGGAGCAGACAGGCGCGCGCTCTCCCATTCGCTCAAAGCAGCACATTGCGGAATTGCGCCGTGTTTGCTCAGTGTGAACCGTCCCTTAGTGCGCAGCTGGGAATCAGCGGCACCTCCCTCACTTCAAAAGAAGTCTTTGTGTGTCTATTATGGTCTATGGAGGGGGGAGGGGCCATGAGGGATAAGTGAGCATGGAGAGGAGAAAAAGCAGCCCTGCAAAACACTGCATCCTGCAATCCTCTCTCACCAAGCACCCAGAGGAGCACTGAGCTTTCTGACCTATGATTTCAGCGTTTTCTGTGCCCAGACAGTCTACTCTTCCTGCTCACTTACCCCCCTCTGCCCCTCCATAGGTTATAACTAGAGATGAGCGAACCGGGTTCGGGTTCGAGTCGATCCGAACCCGAACGTTCGGTATTTGATTAGCTGGGGCTGCTGAACTTGAAAAAAGCTCTAAGGTTGTCTGGAAAACATGGATACAGCCAATGACTATATCCATGATTTCCCCATAGCCTTAGGGCTTTATCCAAGTTCAGCAGCCCACCGCTAATCAAATGCCGAAAGTTCTGGTTCGGATCGACTCGAGCATGCTCCAGGTTCACTCATCTCTAGTTATAACAGACACAGCAAATCAGTCTTCACTTTGCTCCTCTGTAATGCAGACGGCTTTGCCTTGATGATAAATAGATAAAAAGTGAGAAAACAGATTCTTGATTACAGAAAGTAACACTTTAATGTACAATCTAGATGCTTTTTTTCCCTTATTATCACAGACTTTCACAGATGATTAGGCTGCTTTAGGGCTGCTGGTCGTGTAATCACCTACACATGTCACAATGTGAGAATTACTTTATGCTTATGACAAATGTGTATATCCATTTGTGGCAAGGATTACTAAGCCCAGGATGTATACCTGTAGCATCAAATGTAGATTTGTTACTTTCTGTGCAGACCAGCCAGAGTTGTCATCCCCCACTTCGAACCATGGCTTCATGCGTTGGATGTAGGAGCCTTCTTTAAAGAAGTTCTGATTGGAGTTGTTATACTTGAGCAGATTCTGTAGCAGCAGCAGGCAATCTTCTACTACAATACCTATAAAATCAATAGCAGGTCATCGAAAACTAACCTATTTTTATTAGGATCATCTTAATAATTAGGCTATTACCATATTTTCCGCTTTAATAGATGCTGTTTTTAGCAAGAAAATACCTTGCTAAAAAGTGCCTGTGTCTTATAGACCAGAGACCCGGTCCGACACTGTCAGACCACCCTAACTACTTTCCTGTGCTCGACTGCTGAGTGAACTGTGCAATGACTGATAGCTGCACAGTCCTCTCCATTCTCCTGCCGAGCACTGATCAGTGTGCATCACCTCCAGATTCCCTCATGTAAAAGCCCCTGGGAACTTAAAGTGTCACTGTCATTTTTTTTTTTTTTTTTTGCAGAAACCAATAGTCCAGGCAATTTTAAGAAACTTTGTAATTGGGTTTTCAGGCAAATATGCCATTATCTGCATTCAAAAAGACTTTTCCCAGGTCCCCCCCCCCCCCCATTCACTGCTCATTATCAGGAAATCTCAAATCTTTTACATCAGTCAAGCCCTGTGTAACCTATGGAGAGGGGAGGAGGGAGATTAGTCGCCAGCAGAGAGCAGAGAACAAAGGATTACACAGTGGGAGCTGTGTGAAAGCCGGTATTCAGGGGTTAGAGAGGTCAGTGCTGACTTCAGAGGACATGGTCCGGTGATGTAGCTGTATATTAACTCTTTGTTGTCCTGTTTTGATGCCTCATCTCCCTCCACTCCTCCCCTCTCCACAGAAAACCATAAAGACAGGGGGGAGAGTTTCAAACTACTTTTTTATGATAAAAATGCATTTTTCGGCTTATAAACCCACTTACAAAGTTTCTTAAAATCACCTGTACTATTGATTTCTGCAAAAAAAAAAAAAAAGATGTAAACGACAGTGACACTTTAACCAGAATGAGCGCTGAAGTCCTGCTGGAACAGTGATTTTACAGTCATGTGATTAGTCATACGACTATGAGGAGAGTGCACTACAGATCCTGTAGGTAGGGACAATCTGTATTAAAATTTGTGTGTATGTATGTAGCAGAGCCGTTTGTGTATGGTGATGTAACAGAGATGTGTGTGTTTTGATGTAACATAGCTGGGTGTGTATAATGTAGCAGACCTGGGTGTGTATTGTGCATGCAGCAGAGCTGTGTATGTGTGGGTATAATGAACTGTCATGGAGAGTGTTAAAGTGGCCTTGTAATTTCTATAAAATTTGACCCCTTCACTGCCTTAGACCACAAGGGAAATGTAATTAGCATGAAATATTTTAGTTTTCCATATTTTCAGTTGTCTAAACCAGGTGTGTCTTATTAAGTGAAAAATACATTATCTGCATGGAGATGTGACTGTAATCCACTCGTCACACACTTACCACCATCGCTGTTTCCTTCTTCTGTAATGATGTCAAGAAGTCTCTCAAAAGCGTTTTCAAAAGCTACAATTTTCTGTATAGCTGCGTTGCTTTTTGTCAGCTGCTGTAATAGTAGAAGTCCCTGCAGGACAAAACAGGTGTTTATTTTCAGCTGAGCCGAGCGAGTCCAGGTCAGGTCAATGCAACAGCACATTACTATAATGAACAGTTATTACATGGAGGCTGAGTGCAGCGAGGGTTAAACAGAAAAGCAAAACACAATTTACTCATATAATTCACAACATGGCAGGTATAGGTCTGTATACTAAAGATATACCGACAAGCCGTAATATTAAAACCTCTGACAGGTGAAGTGAGTAACACTGATTATCCTGAGACAATGGCGCTTGTCAAGCATCAAGTGAACCGAGAAAATGTAAGGCTCTGAGTGACATTCACAAGGGCTAAACTGTTATAGCTAAATGACTGTGTCACTCATGCATTTTTAAATGATTTTGGAATTATGGAAAACATCACATCTTTAAAGGGAATCGGTCAGTAGGTTTATTCCGCCTTAAACTAGTGATATGAATGCTGAGCAAAACAATGTATTACTTCCATCATTCTGTTTAGCCGTTCTCCCAATATGCAGGAGAATGGGCTTCATGCTGCACCCCTACCCCACCATAAGGGTATGTGCGCACTATGGAATGGCGATGGAAAACCTGTTGCGCATTCTGCAGCTCGCACCCGCTCGCAGACTGTGGCGGGAATGGGCATCTCCGCCCTTGTCATAGACTCCATGCTATGCTTGGGCGGATTCCTTCGTCCGTCCAAAAAATCTACCTGTGCATAGAATAGTCTATGAGACGGGCGGAGACGCGCACGCCCGCCACAGTCCACAAGCGGGTGCAAGCTGCGGAATGCGCAACGGGGTTTCCGTCGCCATTTCGTAGTGCGTACGTACCCTAATGAAGAGGACTAGTATTGTCCTTGTTGTTCAGGGGTTATCTCACAGAACAATGTAAGTGATAGATCATTCTGTTCATTAGTTTATACCGCCGTTCACATTACAAAAAAAAAAAAAAAACGGCAGAGGAACTTCCGCCTGCGGACTCCACTCGGAATCCCGCCTACGTTTCAATAGGATGCCTTGCACGTCTTTGCTTTCTGCGCCTCTCTGCTCAAAGGATTGACATGGCACACCAATAAAACAGCAGGCAGGATTCTGAGCCGGGTCCACTCAGCCTTTCTGCCTGTCTTTCATGGTGTGAACAGGCCCTAAGATACGGCAACATCAACCTACTGAGAGTCTCTTTAAATAAACTAGCTAAGGCCCCATTCATGCCATGTTTTGGCCATACATTTGCTGTAAATGTTGTCATACTGGACAATAGGTAAGTCAAAATAATACGCATGTCTTTCTATGACACACTAAGCCAAACCAAAAACAGACACAACCCCTGTGGTTCCGCATCATCTAGCTATGTCACAGGCAGAGTGGCTTAAGCCCGGATCGAGAATGAGTCAATGACTTACGTCATTACGGATAACTTCTCTAGAGTCATCTAGCAAGTCCATAAGTCTGGAAACACCTGAAAAAAAAAAAGCATCCCTATTAAATTTGTAAAATACACAACATAATATTGGCTGAAAGCCATTATGGGTCAACTATGAAAAAAAAAAAAAGATGATGAATTTGTCAGTATAACAGAGATCTGTCTCTTCTGTCCTCTTATTTGCACTTAGGCAGCATTTAAAGGGGTTATCCAGTGCTTCAAAATCATGGCCACTTTCTTCCAGAGACAGCAACGCTCTTGTCTCCAGCTTGGGCGGGGTTTTGCTGCTCAGTTCCATTGAAGTGAATGGAGCTTGATTGCAAACCGCACCTAAACTGGAGACAAGAGTCGTGTTGTCTCTGAAAGAAAGTGGCCATGTTTTTGTAGCACTGGATAACCCCTTTAATGTGGATGCAGTTACACTTCTTTAGGGTGTCACATAATAATGTTCCTCTCATAGTGACTCCTGGTGGCTGGCGAAGCTGGATGCCGCTCTAGGGAGTCCTGGAAACATGGATACAACCATAGGCCATATCCTGTAACCATGTCTTCCTGGCAGCCCCAGGAAAGCATCCAACTTTTCCCCCCACCAGGAGTCAAAAGCAAACAGCTCAGGTTTAGAGAACTTACCCATCGGGCTGACCAATATAATCTGCTGAACTTGAGGTCCCTGTTGCTTCAGAAGAGTGGTCAGTAGTTTCACACCCGGCCAACGTACATGGAAATCAAACTCCTGCAAGGGAGACATACTGTGTGAACAGGGAGACAGGGTTTTCTCATAAGCACTGCTTATCAATGGTGATATAAGCAGGAATGAACCCAACCAAGGGTTAAAACCTGACACACCAAAAAGCCTAAAAGACTGCTGTAATGTAGATTCTGCAGTGCGCACAATACTATGACAGCTAAATACAACATAAGGAAGAAGGTGTGTGTGGGGGGGGGGGGGTCATTGTACGTACATTGGAAAAATTTGTAAGAGACATGCCGTACTGTGATCTATAGGCTGCTGTTACTACCATTGAGATTGATGTTCATTCATCGCATGATTTACACCATGTAAAATAGAGAGCAGCAGAATAATAATAATAATAATAATAATAATAATAATAATAAAGGAACTGGGGCCTGAGTGAGTATCATAAAATACTCATCTATTTTCACTTTATCCTGGATCATCTTAGAGAAAGCGAAGACGAACCTCTAGAATAGACAGTAAGGTTGTGACATTTTCCTGCTGTTTGATAAACATTTCTGTGAACTGGACTCCCAGATCATCGCTCTGTACTTGCTGATTCTCGTCTATATAAAAAAAAAAAGGATAAAAGTATTAGGAAGAAAATGACAGAAAACAGAATATACCAGAAACAACGGGGTCAAGCAGCACCAATAGAGACAAGTGAATAGGGGTGCACATCTGAGGCCACAATTCCAAGTATATGGCACCAGAAGTCCAAGGAAAGCAAAGTTCAGGAGTACTTGAAAAAGACCTACATGGTTGAACACTTGGCTAATAGAACCACTTGGATTATTCTATTACGCTGGATGCTATTGGACTTTGCTTTCCTTAGAAAACAAAAAATGTCCTCATTGGTCTTACCCTACAATCACAGCACGTGGAAACAGAAAATGGGTAAAGCTGTGTGCAAATCGCCATCAGATTCCATCAAATTAGCAACATTTCCAAACTGGGTTCTTTCTGTATTTGTATATATTTAACAAACCTTTAGGCTATGTTCACACTACGTAAAAGTACGGCCATTGTTGCCGATGGCAACAACGGCCATACTTTTACCACGGTGGAACAATGCCTGTTGTTCTATGGGATCCCGGCCGGAGCGTACACACATCGTATACGCTCCGGGTGGGATCCCATACACCGCTGTAAACAACTGACATGTCAGTTTTCTGCGGACGGAATTCAGTGAATTCCGGCCACAGAAAGCCCTGTCAGTTCACACAGTGAAGCGAGCGGCTCCGGACGCTCGCTTCACTGTGTGCTATGGGGATCCCACTGCATCAGAGCTCTGCGGCCGAAAGGACCATCCGGCCGGTACTTAAGTACCGGCCGAGATGATCCGGCCAGAGACCGGCCGTTCCGTGACCCGGCCGGGGTCACGGAATGGCCGGTCTCTTACGTAGTGTGCACATAGCCTCGGGGTGCGTTGACACGTCATAGATCTGCAGCAGATTTCTGGATGCGAATTCGCTGCGGATCCCTGCCCTGTACACTATGGGCAGATAAACTCGCAGTGGGATGCACATCCCGCTGTGAGTATGTCTGCAGCCTGCCCCGTTAACCCCCGGAGCGTATACGTCCCCTGGTCCCCGCTCCGGCTTGCTTCGGAGCTCCATAGTGTACAGGGCAGGAATTCGTAAGGGACGTCGCTGCAAATTCGCTGAGAATCAGTTACATGTGAACACACCCTTAGGCTATGTTCACACTACGTAAAACTACGTCCGTAGTTCTCGCCGCAGAACTACGGCCATAGTTTTGCGGTGTGTAACATAGCTTTATTTTCAATGGCATCCCAGCCAGAGCGTACACACATCATACACGCTCCGGGCGAGATCCCATGCGGCGCCGGAAAAAACTGACATGTCAGTTTTCTGCGGCCGCAATTCAGTGAATTCCGGCCGCAGAACGACCTGTCAGTTCACACAGTGAAGCAAGGCTCTGGCCGCTCGCTTCACTGTGTGCTATGGAAAGCTCTGATGCGGGCACGCGCTGATGCGCCCGCATCAGAGCTCTGCGGCCTGGGTCACGGAACGGCCGGTCTGATACGTAATGTGAACATAGCCTTAAGGTGTTTTCTAGCATGATTTAAGAAAAAAACAGAATGAGGTGGTGGGAAAAACAGAATAATATCACAGCACCGTTCTTCTCCTTCCGGTCCCCTGATCTCCTGTCTTCTTTCTGCTTCTAAAATTAGCACTTGATGCTGGACCGGCCCACTCAGCCAACCAATGGCCGCAGCGGTGTCCCATCTTAGCCAGTGATTGTTGAGCAGGTAGATCCATCCTGCTCCCAAGAAGCAGGAAGAAGCCAGAGGTTAGGGGGACTGGAAGGAAAAGAATTGGAGTGGTGGTGAAGTGGGGTTAGATGAGTATAAGGTTTTTTTTTGTTTTTTTCTTACGATACGCTGGAACAACCATTTAAAGGAGAAAATACATGTATCCTTTTAGTTGATTCTCTCTCATATTGCTATCAACATGGGAAATAAATGTACCCGCTTTTACAGTGCTTATCCCTGGGGGGGTTGTTTGGGATTTATCATAATTTAGTTTAGTTTAGGATTTCACACAATTCGACAACCTCACCAATGATACCAGGTTGTCAGAACTCTATGACGGTTACAAAGTACATAGAATACTGTCTATACTCCCCATTCATGGAACATGGAAATTTTAATTCTGTTAGTGGAACGTGCTTTAGGTATGAATAAGGAATTGTTATTAATGTAGTGTGTTATATCATCTGGTCACTGGTCCACATTTACTATAGCTTGTATGCAGGTACAGTAGAAAGATCTGTTTTTTTCCATGCCAGCCCCAGCAGTTATGTGTGAATCACTGGTTCACAGATAATGGTGGGCTACACCAGGACATGCCACTGGCTAAAGGGGTACTCCAGCAATTTTTTTCAAATCAACCGATGTCATAAAGTTAGATATTTTTGTAAATTACTTCTAATTAGAAATATCAAAGTCTTCTAGTACTTATCAGCTGTTGTATGTCCTGCAGGAAGTGCTGTATTCTTTCCAGTCTGACACAGTGATCTCTGCCGCCACCTCTGTCTATGACAGGAACAGAGAGCAATGTGTCAGACTGGAAAGAATACACCACTTCCTGCAGGGCATACACCAGCTGGAAGACTTTGAGATTTTTAAATACAAGTAATTTATAAGTCTATAACTTTCTGACACCAGTTTATTTGAATTTTTTTGCTCACTGGAATACCCCCTTCAAGTCCTGTCTGCAATTATCGGAAGTGGAAGCGCTAGCTGTGGCTGCATGTGAGAGCATCCTTAGATCCACCTGGAACAATATCAGTAGAGATGAGAAAACCTCCAGCATGCTCAGGGTGGTTCGGACCAGAGCGTGCAGCATTAGATTGCCCATGGCTGAAGCAGTTGGATGCAGCCCTAAGGCTGCCCTAGGTGATAGTCTGTATCCATGTTTTCCTTAAAGTGGCACTGTCGTTTCTTTTTTTTTCTTTTTTTGCAGAAATCAATAGTCCAGGCGATTTTAAGAAACTTTGTAATTGGGTTTATTAGGCAAATATGCCATTATCTGCATTCAAATAGACTTTCCGCAGGTCCCCCCCCCTTCTCTCTCTCATTCACTGCTCATTATCAGGAAATCTTGACTGTTTTACATCAGAGGTGCCCCTGTCTGTTCTATGGAGGTGGGAGGAGGGAGATTAGTCGCCAGCAGAGAGGAGAGAACAAAGGATTACACAGTGGGAACTGTGTGAAAGCCAGTATTTAGAGGTCAGAAAGGTCAGTGCTGACTTCAGAGGAGATAGCCTGGCGATGTAGCTGTAAATTAACTCCTTGTTGTCCTGTTTTGTTTCCATAGAGAGCAATGAAGACAGGGGGGAGAGCTTCAAACTGCTTTTTCGTGAAAAAAATGCATTTTTCGGTTAATAAACCCAAATACAAAGTTTCCTAAAATCGCCTGGACTATTGATTTCTGCAAAAAAATAAAAATTCAAATGACAGGTACACTTTAACTTCTAGTGCTGCATCCAGCTTCTTCAGCCACCAATAATCAAATGATGCATGTTCAGGTTTGGACGAAACTTTAGTGTGGTCGAGGTTCGCTTAGTTCTAAATGACAGGTGTCATTGGGTGTTTAATGTATTAGTTCAGTGGGGATCTGCTAGAAAATGGAGGCATGACACATGGCAAAGCTAATCCAACACCAGGGCAGTTAGAGGATGCAGGATGAGGGGTAACACACCATGCAGACACTAAATTTTACCTTCGGATTCGGCTGCAAGAACATAAAAGAAAGAAAGATAATAAGTTTACAACACAAGGAAGACCAATGACAGCTATAATTCACAAGTGTCCATGTCCAGCGGCGTGCCATGTTAATAAAGCAGTATTGTATCCTATACTACAGACACCACAGCAATGGAGCTCCTGGGTTATAATAACATATCACACATAGATCCCCTGTGCCTGTCATAGTAGAAGACAGCGACGTCCAGTTGGTGTTAGTGGTGTTACTACTGTCTAATACTAAGCAAGCAAGAAGCCCAAATGTCACTTTGCAATGGTGTACATGGAGAAAAGAAAACAGCAACAAATCAATGTCGGACATGAGGCTCCAGCGGACACGGATACGTGCATGCTTGTGAGGTCACTGGACCAACAGAAGCGGCCTGTCTGCTCGCCGGAAGCAGTGTTCTCATAGGTGGTGGTTCACCTGTATCTTTGGGAAGGAGGCTCCATGATCGGAATCGACCAACTGCATGAATATTATGGTACCGGGGTGATAGGGGAAACATAAGGGAGCAAAATCAGAGTAGTAGGGAGTAAACTACTATTTCCTGAATGTGTAAAGACTGACGTATTAATATAGGTCATACATCCCATCAGATAAACGTAATATGGGCAACCAGATGGGCCCAGAATTAGGTCACTTGTGCCATAAGGACCAACTAAACAGAGCCCCTCCTACTGTAGTGTATGGGACCCCCACCAGGCTGCCAAGCGTCATCCTCTCCACTGTAGCTTATGCAAATACTGCAGTCAAAAGAGGAAACAAGTGACTCTCATTCTCCCAATGGGTGAGCTTGGGGAGCACATACTATCAGACATACTATCTACATAAAAGTAGATAGGAGTGTGCACAATGGCCAACGCCCTGGTTCATTGGACGCACAGTATCACAAGAAATTAATCTTTTTCATCACCAGCATGTGTTCTGACCTCCAAGAGTCTTTTTCCGAATTTCGGTGAATAAAGATTGACTTCTGGAATTTGGTGTGCTGTGGTGTATTGCTTCTTGTTAGGGACATATGAAGGAACACTAACAGGCCTGGCCTATAAAGGTGGCCCACTGCATTTAGGACTGTAAAAAGGCCATAGAGAGTGAGGGGGAAGAGACGGGGCCCATGGTTTTAGTTTAGTAAAAGAATGATCCCTGCTCCTTGCACAGGGCCTGCTCTCTTACTAAACTAAAATCACGAGTCCCATCCCTTCCCCCGGCACTCTCTGTGGACCGGCCGCAGCTCCTAGGCGTTTTTTTCACGATTAATCGCCCAGTCACAAAACTAAGGTTTATAATATTTAGTCCTCAGAAGGATCGGGTTCATCCACACAATAATCTCTGCCATCAAACATATAAACCTTTACAAGAAAGAATATTACATACACAATAAATCTAGATAAAGTAGTGTGGGAAAGGAACTTCTGGCCGTACGACAGACAGGCGATTTCTGTTAGTGGAATCATGTATAATGAGATGGTTTCAGTGGATAATGGTAGTGCGCTGATTGTGATGGTAGTGCGCTATGATTGTGATGGTAGTGCACTATGATTGTGAAACCTTAGTTCAGATCTACAAATGTTAAGTAAGTCGGGTGCCTTTACACACAATGAATTCTATAGAACACCTATGGGAGATCTGCGACTTACCTGCCTCCTCTGCATCATTAGACATGATATTGTAAAGCGTATCCAGGGCATAGCCAATGATTTCTGAATCAGCACTGAAAGATAATATACATTTTGATCAGAGAGTTCAGTATTATGTGTGGGACCTTGGTGAAGGCTTGGCGACTTTAAGGGTGCGTTCACACCTACCGCATCCGCAGCTTATTTTTCTGCAGAAATCCGCAGGTCTGGTAGTGCAGATTTCAACCTGCGAGAAATCCGCATATGTGTGCGTTTTGCGGTTTTTCTGCAGCAAGTTTATCACAACTGAAATGTCCGTTTAAAATGTCTCTCATTCTAAACGGACATTTCAGTTGCAATAAAGTTGCTGCAGAAAATCGCAAAACGCACACATACGCGGATTTCTCGCAGGTTGAAATCTGCACTACCAGACCTGCGGATTTCCGCGGAAAAATAAGCTGCGGATGCGGTAGGTGTGAACGCACCCTAAAGTAGCATTTACACCTAACAGTGTTTCAATCTTTAGTTAACAATTGGTTTGTAGATTGCTACAAACTCTGACTTAAATATTAGATCCATTACATCCATGCCTATTACGAATGCCAACTTGACCATAGTGGCCTTCTTAAAGGGGTAATCCCCTCAGCTGACTATAGAAAGTTATATAGATTCGTTATTTACATCTATTAAAAAATCTGAAGTCTTCCAGTACTTATCAGCTGCTGTGTGTAAGGTAGGAAGTGGTGTATTCTTTCCAGTCTGACACCGTGCTCTCTGCTGCCACCTCTGTCTATGACAGGAACTGTACAGAGCAGCAGCACATCCCCATAGAAATCCTCTCCTGTTCTGGACAGTTCCTGACATAGACAGAGGCTGTTTGCTTAAATAATATAATACATCTGGACTGAGCTATACTATTTAAGGTTCCTTATATTAAATGGTGCATTGTTGATTCCGGAATCTGTGCGATGGGAGATTCAGCATCAGCTAGGGTTTGTAAGTGTAAAAAGGCTGAACTTGATAGCAAACATTCAGTAAGGGCCCTATTATACGGGACGATTATCGTGCTAATAATTGTTATATCGCTCTAATTTAAATGATAATCGTTTCATGTAAATGCAGGCAATGATCAAACAACCAATGAGAAATCGTTCATCATTTGTTTGGTGCTGACACAAAAATCATCATTAACCATTCGCTTTATTTTCGCATTCATTCACTGTAATTCAACATTTATTCACTACTTTTTCAATGTAATTCCACGTGGTTCCTTCATTCGCTGGGATCAGATGGAGTAAACATTCATAGTATGATCGTAACGAACGACTATTGTTTTGTGTAATATGGTGAGCGATTTCAAGTTACCAATAAACAATCCAGTTTGTGATCATTTATCACTGATCTAATACGACCCTTTGTCTTTTGTCAACTTTCAAGCTTTATCAGTCTTGGGGGGGAAGCCTCTTACCGGTCAGTCTGTAATACGTTCAGCAGATGGTCCATAGCCTGAGTTCCAACTTCAAGACGGTATTTCTGCCCACAGAAAGAGAAAACAGAATTTTTTTATTTGGTTATTTATCTAGCTTTAGAAATGAATAGTGAATAAAGCTGTACATAGCTCCAGATTAATACAAACTAAAGTCCTGTCCGCCTTTTAAGGCTATGCTCACAGGCTGTAGAAACAACGTCCGTTTCACGTGAATGGTCTTTGTTTAACGCTTCCTGATCATGATTCACGCAGAACGGCCCTTGTTTATACAATGCTTGGACATACTGTGCCAACGCATCTAAAATAAAACAACCTTGCAATAGATCACAACTAAGAATTTCCTATCCTTTTGTTTGTAGAAATGGTATACAGACCATAGGTCTCCAGCAAGCACATTCTGTATAGTCCAATCCACTGTCTTGCTTCTAGGATTCACCCACTTTGTGCTAATGTGGCCGCATGTAGAAGACAGATGACTGATCAGACTACACAGACTTTGTTTGTTGTCTGTTACCATGGAAATATAATGTACAATGTTCACTCTACTGAAGGGGTTGGCCACCTTTCAAAAAAAATAAAAATAAATAAATTCTCCATTCTTTATAACCCTGCTGCTTCTCACCTCACTGATCCCCCCCATCCTGGTGTCAGGGTAGATAGCAACTCTGTCCATACGTGGTGTCCTATGAAAATACACGTTAGTCTGACTCCTTCACTGCACCTGTGCCCTGCTTAGCTTGAGTGCAGTGTAATGCTATGAAGGTGGCAGAGTGACGTGTACACATGCTCCTCCATAAGACACCATTGTATGGATGGAGGAGACGTGACAACGGGAGGGCAATCGCCGTGAGGCGGAGATGCATGGATTTAAACAACAGGCTGGCAGTGAAGGCACTCTCTCTGAGTAGGTGCCAACCCCTTTGAGTGTTATAAAATAAGACGTTAGAGCAGCAAAAGTAATAACTGAATGTTCCACCATATTACTTGACACCTGATGGTAAAATATATGGTTGGCCTGGTCAATGAACAAAATGAAAGTTCATCTTGTCACTTTTGCAAACGTATCTGAGCAGCCAATAAGTGAAAGGCCGGAGACTCATTTTCCATAGGTCATGTAGTCTTCTACCCTGCACTTCTCAGGACACAACAGTTATATTAGTGGTCATTCACCCCGAAAGTGAAAAAGTGTCATCTGACTGACAAATACAGACAAGAGGACAAACTGATAATAAACTACAGTAGCTATTAACTTGTATAGTATGAGTGTGTATATAATCCAAACCTTGGACAAGGACTTGAGCGCTCGGACGGCATCTCTTCTGTCATCAAGTAAGGTCGACGAGGCAACTCTGTCACAAAGCTTTTGGATCTGGAAGGAAGGGGAAAACATTTAACAAATAGTAGTACAGATTAAACAAATATGAGCCAAAATGTAACTGGTTAAAGATTATCTTTACTATCAAAATTTATATTAGTGTCCCCAATGTCCCCTCCATGGTGCCCAGCTACATCCCATTTTCAGGCAGGCTTCCTTTCCCTGTGCTGGGGGATGATTTAAACTACTATAGAAGGTCCCTGTGCTGGGGGATGATTTACACTGCAGGAAGTGGTGTATTCTTTCCAGTCTGACACAGTGCTCTCTGCTGCCCCCTCTGTCCATGTCAGGAACTGTCCAGAGAAGTAGCAAATGCCCATAGAAAACCTCTCCTTCTCCAGACAGTTCCTGTTACAGACAGAGGTGGCAGCAGAGAGGACTGTGTCAGACTGGAAAGAACACACCACTTACTGCAGGACACACAGCAGCTGATACGTACTGGAAGATTTGAGATTTTTAAATTTAAATAAATTACAAATCTAAATAACTTTCTGTCACCAATTGATTCAAAATCTTTTTTTTTTTTAATTATCCTTTTAACTAGAAAAGTCTGTGTGTAGCTATAGCCTTCTAGAAGTCTACTGTGTAAGTCTTCACTTGTCCCAGAAGCTGCAGGCAAACAAGAAAGCACTCTGGCCTTACAGAATACAGTATCCTGCCAGACACAATACTTTCTTAATAGGACAGAGGCTACATGTCGCTAAGTAAAGCCCTCAGGAAACTGTTCTCAATGTTGTTTCTGCAAAACCAGAACAGTATTATGTAGAGGACCCTGCCAGGCAGACTGGTGGAGTTCGCTATAGTCCGCCTCAGCGGCCAGGACTGATGTGCACAGTAAAAAGAACAGCTTAGCACATCAGAGATCTCCATTTTCTGTAAGCCTCAATGAGCTGATGTGTATAAACTATTGCCATGTCAGCTTACAGTCACCGAACGCTGTTGTACAATACACGGCCACTTCTGCTACTAATAATTTTACTACAGCAAGGGGGGGGGGGGACTAGGTCTATGCTGATGCATTATGTTAAAAGAATGAGCAAGTATTTCTTAAAACGTATTGGGGGAGATTTATCAAACATGGTGTAAGGTGAAACAGGCTCAGTTGCCCCTAGCAACCAATCAGATTCCACCTTTCATTTTCCAAAGAGTCTGTGAGGAATGAAAAGTGGAATCTGATTGGTTGCTAGGGGCAACTGAGCCAGTTTCACTTTACACCATGTTTGATAAATCTCCCCCATTGTTTGACAGATATAGACTGACTATTCCCCATGTGCTGCTTTGTTTGATAACCTGTTGCCCTTGGTTACGGCCTACCAGGCAACCGCTCGATTGGGTCACTCATGCTCAGTTCAGTCACATGACCTGTCCCATTAGTACTGGCAGGTGGTTTTCACTTCAACGTAGTTCAGACTTTCACATGTAATGTCACATTTAAGTGGGCGTCTCGTTATAATGACGGCCGCGAATAATGATCATTTACATCACCCACGGCTGTTATTATAACAAGATGGCCACCAATTCCCGCTATATTCCCAAAGTGGGAACATAGCCCTTATTGGACAGTGTGTTTTGTGTCAGTCTGACCAGTAAGTGGTCAGACTGACAGATATATACCAGCCAGACCACTGCTTTTAGAGCAGAGAGGTGGTCAGTAACCTAAACAACGAACTCAACAATGGGAGGGAAAGCAGCATATCAGGAAAAGGAAATACATTTACTAAACTAATGTATTTGCAAACATATCTAACTCAACGAGCCAAATGAGATTAACAATATTTGTTGAAATAGGAATACCCCTTTAAATTGACACCCGGGACTGATTTCAGCATTTTCACTTCCTAAATCGTACGTCACTCCTTCTCGAATTGTAAAATGAAAAATGGCGGCACAGAGGATATATCTAACAATGCTCCACCGCCTCCTTCATATTTATTCTAATCTACAGGAGCCAAAAATTCACCACCTGACCTCTGACGTTACTGTGGAACAGACCTTGGGAACCAGTATTAAACCCTTAAGGTCAAAGCCAATTTTCGTTTTTGCGCTTTTGCTTTCTCCATTTTATGTTTAAAAGTCCATAGCGCTTGCATTTTTCACCTAGAGACTTATATGAGCGCTTATTTTTTGCTAAACCAATTTTCCTTTGCAATGACAGGCATTATTTTTCCATACAATATACTGCGAAACCGGGAAAAAATCACTTGCGCTGTCAAATTGAAAAAAAAAACCTAATTTGTTTTGATTTCGGGGAGTTTTGCATTTACGCCGTTCGCCCTATGGTAAAACTGACTTGTCATGCATGTTCCTCAAGTCGTTACGATTACAATGATATGTAACATGTATAACTTTTTTTATTACCTGAGGGCTTTTAAAAAATGTAAACCATATATATGTTCCTTAAAATCGCTCTATTCCCAGGCTTATAGCGCTTTTATCCTTGGGTCTATGGGGCTGTGTGAGGTGTCATTTTTTGCGCCATGATGTGATCTTTCTATCGGTACCTTGATTGCGCATATGCGACTTTTTCGATCACTTTTTATTAAATTTTTTCTGGATTTGATGCAACCAAAAATGCGCATTTGCGAGATCAGTAATGTGATTAATTAATAGTTTGGGCGTTTATGCGTGCGGCAATACATAGTAACATAGTAAATAAGGTTGAAAGAAGACAAGAGTCCATCAGGTTCAACCTAGGGAAACCCTACTGTGTTGATCCAGGAAAGGCAAAAACCCCCACGAGGCAGACGACAACCACCCCACCACAGGGAGAAAACTCCCGCCCCCCCCCCCCCCCCCCCCCCAACTCCAATGGCAACCAGAACAATCACTGGATCAACTTATCACCGGAAATCTAATGCCCATAACTGTTCAAGAAAAGTATCAAGGCCTCCGTTGAACTTATTTAATGAATCGGCCATGACAACCTCATGTGGCAGAGAGTTCCACAGTCTTACCGCTCGTACAGTAAAGAACCCGCGTCGATGCTGATGATAAAATCTTCTTTCCTCTAGACTTAGAGGATGCCCCCTTGTCATGGTTCCAGACCTAGGAGTAAAAAGACCACTACAAAGACCTCTGTACTGTCCATTCATATATTTGTACATTGTGAACAGATCGCCCCTAAGACGTCTTTTTTCTAGTGTAAATTACCCTCAAGCTTGATAACCTGTCCTGGTACTGTAACCCACCCATTCCTTTAATGACCTTTGTCGCCCTCCTCTGCACCCGCTCCAGTTCAGCTGTGTCCTTCTTATATACCGGTGCCCAAAACTGTACACAGTATTTCATATGTGGTCTGACTAGTGATTTATAAAGAGACAAAACTATGTTCTCATCTTTAGCATCTATACCTCTTTTGATGCATCCCATAAATACCAAATATGTTTATTTATTTGTTTATTTATTTATTAATTTATATTTATAAAATGGGAAAAGGGGGGTGATTTGGACTTTTATTAGGGGAGGGTATTTTTTATTAATAAAAACACTTTTTTTACATAAACTAGAAGTCCCCCTGGGGGACTTGTATATCCACAGCACTGATCTCTCATAGAGATCAATGCCGTGTATATACACAGCAAAGATCGATTACATCGGTCATAGATTGCTTTGGCCTGCTGCAGGCCACAGCAATCTATTGCCGAGCCAGGATCAGCGTCATTGCGACGATGAGGCCCGGCAAGGGCAGAAGAACGGATCGCCCCCCCCAACCCCCCCCCCCCCACCCGCAATCGCATCGCGGGGGGAGATCCGTCCCACTAGACACCAGGGATGTGAAGTGTAAAGCACTTCAATGCAGCTGTCAGGTTTGACAGCTGCATTGAAGTGCTTAATTAGCCGGCGCGGACCCCACTCTGAACACCACCCGCGGCACCATGACGTACCAGGTACATCATGCGTCGCTATATGAGAATTGTCTATTTTGCCCCCATAGAAACCTTGCTGAACAGCAGTCGGGCATTAGAGGAGAGTGACCACAGACATGAGAGATTGCCACCATGAACAGGTCCGGTTAGTTGACCTCACTGACCATGTTATTCCAATAGGATAAGTGGCTGTAATAAAATAATAATAATAATAATAATAATAACAATAACAATAATAAATGAGAGGTTGTCCCAATGCACCTGCAATTTTCATGTGATCCTGGTGATGTCAGAGGGATCAACTGACCTCTATCCGCTGTCTTGGACCAGCCTGAGATCCCTGCACACATTTAGTCACAGAATTTATTCCCATGTCCCAATACATTGGAAACACCCGCTCTGCCAATCAATGCCTTAGACAAGTCCCCCTTCTGGCTAGGGACTGGCTGAGCAGGTAGTTCCTATGCAGTGGCATGGAGAGCAGGAAGCTCTGAGCAAAGGGACAGTCACTGGCAGGGGATCAGTGGCAGGTGAGTACACACGCTATTTTTTCATTGAGTCAATAATATATTTCTCTTTAGGGAGCTCTCACACATGGGATCAGTAGATGATGTCATGTTTATGGGGGATTCCGTATGTTAGATTTCAGCACATCCAATGCTTTGCTTCTGCTGGAAATAAGTCACTGCTGAAGGTAAGCTGCTGACATATTTACGATGGATCGGAGTGACACAGCAGCAATGACTCCTCTCAGCCAGTGACTATAGAGCAGGCGTTTCCTGCCCAAAGGAATCAGAAAGGAAGCCGTAAGAAGAGAACAAAAGAAACCGCTCTCTCACTTAGGCTGGGTTCACACTGCGTTTTTGCAATCCGTTTTTTTTTTCATCCGTTTTTTGCAAAAAATGGATGAAAAAAACGGATACATTTGTGTGCATTCGTTTTGATTCGTTGATACGTAGCTGACACTATTTTTGTGTCCATTAAAAAAAAAAAAACGGATCCGTTTTGATTTTTTTTTTACAATGGAAGTCAATGGAAAAACGGATCAAAACGGATGCACACAAATGCATCCGTTTTTTTCATCAGTTTTTCATCCTTTTTTTGCAAAAAACGGATTGCAAAAACGCAGTGTAAACCTAGCCTTAAACAGCAGAAGCTCGGAATCGGGGAAGGCGAGTATGCCTAATCTATTTTTACAGCACCTGGAACCCATTAAAAATAAATTCCTATGCCCAGAAAAGCCCTTTAAAGGGGTACTCCAGCAAAACATTTTTTTCAAATCAACTGGTACTAGAAAGTTATACAGATCTAAAAATCCCTTCTATTTGTATCTCATGCCTTCCAATATTTATCAGCTGCTGTATGTCCTACAGGAAGTGCTCTCTGCTGCCACCTCTGTTCGGGACAGGAACTGTCGAAAGCAGTAGTAAATCCCCATAAAAAACAACTTCTGCTCTGGACAGTTCCTGACATGGACAGAGGTGGCAGCAGAGAGCACTGTGTCAGATTGGAACAAATACATCACTTCCTGCAGGACATACAGCAGCTGATAAGTACTGGAAGACTTGTGAATTTTAAATAGAAGTAAATTACAAGTTTGTATAACTTTCTAAAACCAAATGATCTGAAAAAAAATATATACATACCCCTTTAAAAAATGGCCCTTGTTTCCATTAGATGTATCCACGTGTTATCCTGTGAGGGTCAGGACAGTATACAGTCCAAATGTAGGCACAGTTTAGCGCCAGTGGAGTCTGAATCCTGTGCAGTATTTTTATTTTCAGACAAACCCGAGCATGCTTGAGGTTCGCTCCTCTCTAAGGCCCTATTCATATGTCCTGCAAACTTGACCGTCATTGCGGATCCGCAATGACAGATGACATTATTGCCCATTGATTTCTATTGTGCTATTCACACATTCTGCTTTTTCACTGATCCGCAATCTGTTCCTTGACACAAACGGGACATGTCCTAGTGCAGGTGGTAAGTGAGGTATCGATTAGCCAATAGAAGTCTATGGGATTCGTGATTTGTTTTTCAGACGTCACGGATGTCTGTAAAAAAAAGGCGCATCAGATCTAAGCAAACTGGTTAACTTTTATTTCACCAGTTCAACATTTTTGCTGATGCGGATACGAATGAACTACGGACCTCAAAAAAAATCACTGGACAAGTGAATAAGGGCTAATTGTGAAGGCTTCCTATGGAATCTATTTTTGAGGTCAATAGAACTTAATAGCCAAAAAAAAATTCACATTCTTTGAGTCATAGGGTCTCAGTCTCACGTCCAGTGATTTATAAGGACTGTGATTTTAGTCCGGTAACTATATGCGTGATCACTGGAAACCATGTGTGACTGCATCCGTTTTTACACTGATCGCATCATCCCAGTATGTATTCCAGGCATCCCACCCCACTCTATGACATGCTGAGCCTTATAGTCCCCTCTCTAGCATGCTGAGCCTTGTACTCCCCTCTATATCATCCTGAGCCTTGTACTCCCCTCTATATCATGCTGAGCCTTATAACCCCCCTGACATGCTGAGCCTTATAGTCCTCTCTATATCATGCTGACCCCTGTAACCTCCCCTCTGACATGCTGAGCCTTGTAGTCCTCTCTATATCATGATGGGCCTTGCATTCCACTCTATGTCATGTTGAGCTTTGTACTAGTCTCTATGAAATTCTGAGCCTTGTATTCCTCTCTGTCACGCTGGGCCTTGCTGTCCCCTCTATGGCATGCTAAGCCTTGTAGTCCCCCTGTATATGACATGCTGAGCCTTGTAGTCCCCCTGTATATGACATGCTGAGCCTTGTAGTCCCCCTGTATATGACATGCTGAGCCTTGTAGTCCCCCTGTATATGACATGCTGAGCCTTGTAGTCCCCCTGTATATGACGTGCTGAGCCTTGTAGTCCCCCTGTATATGACGTGCTGAGCCTTGCAGTCCCCCATATATGACACACTGCAGCCTTATAATCCACACTATCCTCACCTATAGTGCAGATCTCGCAGTCCTGCACCCACACTCCGGTCTCCAGCCCCAGCGGATCATGCAGCCCACTATGCTAAACACATAGGTCCGCAGGGACTGAGGCACTTGCTAGTGACCCCGATGGGGAATACAGCCACCGAGGAGACTTCACCGGGCCCAGGGACGCGTCTAGGGAATCAGTGAAAAACACAAATCCCATAGAGTTGTATTAGGGGATCCGTGCCGCCATCGTGCTCCGCACTAGAACATTTCATATTTCTTCGCGGCACAGATATTTTGAATAGAATCATAAGACTCAATGGCCCCTTATATTTTCCGTGGTCGCTGGATGTGTGAATAAGGCCTAAAATGGCTGCTCTACAGCTCAGAAAAACAAAGGGTAAAGACTGTGTGTGAACAAAGCCTAAGACTATGTTCACACAATGTATGAGACTGGACGTTCTGTGACTCGGCCAGGTCACGGAACGGCCGGTCTCTGAAAAGATCATCCCGGCCGGTACTGCAGATGATCTTTGCAGCCGCAGAGTTCTGATGCGGGCGCATCCGCATGCACCTGCATCAGAACTCCCCACTGCACACTATGGAGCGTGAGGCCGGAGCCGCTCGCTCCATAGTGTGCACTGACAGGGTTTTCTGCGGGGGATCCCGGCCGGAGTGTATACTATGTGTATACACGCCAGCCGGGATCCCATAGACAGCAAGGTAACGTATATTTCCGTAATAATCAAGGCTGTTGTTTTACAAAAATATACGTTGTGTGAACACAGCCTAAGCTTGTATGTACGCACAAAGGTCATCTGTGACAACACACACACTCAGCACATAAAAACCGCTCCCCATATAAACCACCAATGAATGGAAACCTTGGCATCTCCACAACCTGATTTGTAGCATGCCAGTCATGCCAGTCACTGGCCCCCCCAGATGGCACAGACAAGAATAGAGGGGCGCAATGCTCTGCTGACCTCCCTGATGTTCCCTATAACTACAGCAATGATCCCTATCATCTAGCTTTTGCGAAACTACAACTCCCAGCATGCCCTGGCAGCCGCAGGCTGCCAGGGCATGCTGGGAGTTGTAGTTTTGCAACAGCTGGAGGAGCACTGGATTATATTTGTATTGAAGTACTAGGTTACCAGCCTGTACACATGACGTCACACGTAATAATGACATCATCAGACCCATGCCATGGATAATAAGCAGAAGCTGCTGTCACTCACAGTCTCGGCTCCAGAGGGCTGCACCCCGGAGCTCTGCTGACCTCCCATCACTCCCCGGAGGAAATTCATGGTGAAGGCTGCTGTCACGTGTCACCGTGCCGGAGAAGCGGGATTCGGGGGGGAGCACAGAGCCCCAGCAATGGACAGACAGGCCCCGGTGCTGCTGTGAAGACGCGGCGGGGTGAAGGGTGAAGAAGGGGGCGGAGGATGCGGCCAGTGTACACACAGCAGAGGTGTGATGACGTGGGCATTCAGGAACGACAACCAGGAAGCGGTTGGGGCGCGGCGCATGCGCGGAGGACGTGGCGGTGACGTGTACGGGCTGATGTCACGTGATTTTCACATAACAGTTGTCTGGGGAGAGCTGGCGGCTGCGTGTGGTAATAGGGAGTCCTCCCCCCGGAGCCCAGGATGCATTACAATCTTTTCTTCTCAGGAGGACTCTGTATAAAACAAACATAATTTCTGACAACAAATAAATGTGCTTGTGCCCCCATAACCCAGTTGATAAGGTTAAATTTATATGTTGACCTCTCTCTATGGAGAGAAGCCAAAAACCCAGGTAAAGGATGGTTTTTTAATTATATCTAGAGTTGGAATCCTGCAGTATTACCAGCTCGTTACTTATACGTCATGGACACAGATAAGACAATGTATCATGATTATAAGCCTGGAGAAAATGGCCCAAGTTTTATTATGGTAATCACATTTTATAGACAGATAAAATATAGGGTGGTAACAAATGCTAATAAGACATAGATGAGGCGGTGCTAGTGATTTAGATATTCAGTCATGCGCAATGGCATCTATATTAGTATTCATTATTATTATTCAAAAAGGTTAAAACAATACATTCTGTGCAATGATACTTTCCCATTATTCCCACTGTAACAGACAGGCAGCTTTCCTCTGAGAATGGCCTTGAACGCTGATAAACATGTCTCTGAGGGAAATAGTTCTTGAGACAAAACATTCTTTCTAGTGTCATATCAGAAGTTTTCCAAGGTAAGAAATGGTCCAACTATAAGTTAACCCTATCAGGGACTCTCTAATGTGCTGGAGCTTCTGAGCAAGAGGCGTATATATATGTAGTCATACAGGTACGGTGCAGGTAGGTAAAATCGTATCGCTGGCCTTATCATTCCCCCATTTGACATCCGTGGAGCATGGATATGGTTCATCACTGGTGGTTGGGTCGTAGCCGGAGGTTTTAAGGACTCTACCCTCAGTCGCAGGTTGATCAAGGGACCACAGGTGAAAACATCCTCCAAGTACTAGTACAGCATCCAACCTCCAGAAATGTCCAGGCGACACAGATTCAAGAGAACCGATAAGAGAAAGAAACATAATCACGTTAGTTACCTATATGATGGTAGACCTTTTTTTTGTTCGTCAAGGTTTTATACGAGAGAGAATACACATAAACACTTTTACTGACTAACAGATCAGTATTATGCATAAGACCACTTGGAAGAGACCCTGAAGGACTCCCATTAGTTTATGGGCATCACCATAGGATAGACAAAAATAGTACCATACGTTTTATTGAAAGTTAAAGATGGCGGAACAAACTTACAGCAGATGTGGTAGTAAGATCTGCAATAACCGAAAGAAAATACTAAACAATGGGTGAGTCTGTACAGTATACATCAATATACAGCTTAGTTACAACAAAACAAATAAAAGCTTATTATCAATACCCAAACTAATATATATATGTGACAAATACCTCTCTGGATTTTTTTATCAAAATAACCAAACATTATTGTCTCATCACTCCTGTCCCTAATCTTGACTACAGATGTAGCCCCCTTCTCTAGGTCCCTTTACCGTAGGACTGCTTTAAAGGTAAGACAATCCTCCGTCCCGAACCTAACTAGTCTCCTGTCACTCCTACGTCTCCCTGTGACGCTGAGTGATCAGACAATAAGTTCTTCACTGTATATAACAGACGTGACTCTATCACAAGGACTCTACCACTTCGGCATCATGTGGGTATTGGAAAGTCACAACAACTAACTTTAAAAAGTTTCTGAAAATAAAAAGTTTTGATGTGAGCAAATCTTATCTCATGGCAAAAGCAAAATGAAAAGTTGATTGATACATAAACCAAAAACAGCATAACAGGTAAATGCAATAAAATCTCCACAATGTGACCTACTATGTAACCACTAGATTCACTTATAATAACCAATTAGTGAATTCACAATCTTCAGTAAGGGATTCTCAAAATTTCCACTTCTTTTTAGTCTTTTTACTTCATTTTGTACCTAGAAAACGTCTTTATGATCAGATCACACAGGTCTAATGACTGGTCGCATGGTCACATCTCTTCCTGTACATAATCATATAGTATAATACATACACCAATAATATGAAGTAACTGGGCGCTTATTACCGATATAATATTTGGATCCTACTGAATTGTCTCTTGTCTCACTCAGATTACACATAAAATAACCACCATAGAAATAAAAGCAAAGTGTAAACGATACATCACCTAAGGTTTCAAAGACCTTATTATGAGAATAATATATATCATATGATCCTTTTTGTAATAGCATTGGTATGGATCCTTTATCCTTAAACCTATCTTCTGACTGACAGGCCTCTTTACAGACACTTGGACTCTTGGCCTCAGTTATATCGCTTCTTTTAAGGCCACTAGTATAACCTCAGACATTGGCTTTGTTGTCTCCCATAGCTTTGGCTGACCTGTAAAGAAGACACCAGTACAGACAAGGACATACCTATATAGGCCACCTGTGGCAGGTGGATGACGTCCACTTACATTCCCTGAAACAGGCAGGAAGATGACAGACTATGCAGACAGGCACTTTACGGTGTTACTTACAGTAGGTTATGACAGGTGTAGATAATACAGCCGTACACAACCCTCTCTTCTATATTTGTTGTCCCCTGGGCCGCCCAATGTGAGGATACTACATCACATTACACATGGCTTCCTTCTGCTGGTTTTGTCAGATAACTTACAGTGGGATACAAGGCAGGCGGCAAATAGTTATTGGATGCCATCTTTACCCAGTACCTCCTCTCCATCCGCTGGTCTCACAGCTTGTTGCTGATTGTCTCTGGAAAAGACTTAAAAACAAACAGATCCACATCTCCCCCTCCACCTGTACACTATGTACGGTTACCTCAGGAAGAGACTGGAAACATCTCCCCATCCACCTGTACACTATGTACGGTTACCTCAGGAAGAGACTGGAAACATCTCCCCATTCCCTTGTACGCTTTGTACGCTGTTACCTTGGGAAGAGCATAGAAACCACCGCATCACCAGCTTTATCCATCACCATTTAGGCTTCAGGGTTTGTCTGCGTGAACGTTGCGTCAGCCACTCTATGGCAGCTTTTCTTCTTCTTTGAACAGTTTTTTTGAACGCTTCTTTGAAGTGTTTTTGGTAAGCCCAGGGACCAAACAAATCTCTAATTTGCCAATTAACCCATAATGGTGGGCTTCATATAGACATCTGCACAGTTACCTTCAACCATCTTACACGTCTCAGTGATTGTCCTCACCTCCAGCTTATGGCAGGAGCGGTTTCTGCAGTGGAACGTCACTCTGCATGGCGGTCACCATATATCCTTGCGTCTTGTGTCATCCATCTTTGAAAAGTCTGGGATAATCTACAATGAAAACTTTTAAACTTTCATTAATATTTGGGCTTTCAATTACATTTTCATCTTTCACAATTTAAAATATCAAACACAATAAGTAATAAAAACATCCTTATTCAAAAATATAAAGTTTGTACGGGGTTTAAATTTTTTATTTTTATTTTTTTAAATATCAAAATGGGCTACTCCCATTTCCATTCACCTCTATCCCCTCTCCCATTTGAATCCACATCGAGAGGCAACAGAGATGCTGGATTCAATGCACTTAACACAAAATATATATATATTGGGGGGGCATAAGGAGTGCAGACTGGAGCCATGGACATGGGTTTGGTTTTTACTAGGGATAAAAGTACATATATATTCATGAGCTAAGTTTGCTATAATCATCACAAAACTGTTAACCCTAAAAATAAAAACATTAAAAAAATAATTAAACATTGTACACTCGTCCCATATTAAACTTCTTTTGATAAAAAAAATTAAATAAATCAGCTGAAATGAATATTCCTTCAATCCGCTGCTCTTATCAAACAGAACGCTCTGTACCTCACTTCTAACCTTGAGCAGTGAGCAGTAAAATCACAGATACAAGAGTTAAAACTTCTTGGAAGTTTTTTTTTTTTTTTTTTTTTTCTTTTTTTTTCTAACATCCTTGAAGTTACAGAAGATATCAGCGCTGTGCTCTTATGCACCAGACTGTAACCTTGGACAGTGGCACACATACTTATAACTTAGTAGGAAAAAAAACCAATTTGCGTAGAACTTATTAGGATAGATGTGTACACATATATACACATATATATATAAAGACTTGTTAAATAAAGTTACATAGAAATATATATTACAGTAGTAAGTTACTACTCCTTAGAAGTATATATATTTTACTATAGTAAACTACTTCTTCTTTGAAATATCATACGTTGGGGACACACACTTAAAGAAAATCTGCTTACAATATATATTGGGATACATATATATACCTACAACATACTTTTTAAATACAAATGTGTAAGTTACAGTAATAAGTTACTACAGGCTCCTTATACCATTGGGTTCTTAATAAGTGCACAAAATTCTGCGTTTGATCTTTACCAATTATCACTTTTCTCTTGACATTCCAAATAAACGTACTTTTTCTCTCTGACTCCTCCTACTGACACTTCCGTATAACAATCTTATACACTAATAGGTCTAATAGACCCAGCTCCTTCAAACAGTCTCATTGCTTTTCCCTCCAACAAACCTTTGTCTAACTTTCTTCACCATCAGGTAATAATATTCATTAATAAATGTGCAAAACAGTTGTCAGACTCTATCGGAAAGTCCTGTGCCCGCCCCCTCAGTGACACTAAGCAGTATGGGCGGAGGACAGAAATGCCAGGAGTTAAAATGGCCACCGGACTAGATAACCGGATATAGGGGTGTTGGCTTAGGGCATGGTTTTGAGACGTCACAATTATAATACAGACGTGGATGATATGTGGGAGTGGTTGGCTTTCCGTCGCCATCTTTGAGGGCTGATTACAGAAAAAGTGGCGTACACAAATAAGCAAATGTTCCACGGTCGGGACAACAGAAAATGATCAACATTTTTTTAACACGTAACATACTTCTAAAGGGGACATCAGCTTAGTAAGACTGGCTGAAATACAGTATAATGTAGGAGCGTACATTACATTACACTAACAGTTCTGATTCTTTTTTTTTTTTTTTAATGCTGCTTGCATGTGATCTGCAGCCCTCAGAGCTGGTTGATGGCCTTGTACAAAACATAACAAATAACACACAAAAAAAACTTTGTATGCTGCTTCACTACGCAGCATTAATTAACCTCTTCAGCTCTCTCAGTACTGTATCTAGCAATGAGCTGGACTGTTCTCCTTGTCTGAGTACGTGGCTTTGTACTTAGACACTTACATGGCAATGTACACTATTTGAGGTTAGGCTGCCCACCTCCACAAAGGCATTGGTCTTACTATCAGGTAAGGGGCACTTTAAATCAAAGTAACTACTTCAACAGCTGACCAAGGGTAAGATTCCTGCAGAACAAAGGGTCTATACGCCACCATTGAAGGTAGGTTGGCTTTTTGCAGGATCTGGGGTTTGTATACAGATATAAACTGGGTACAATGATGTAACATAATGATGTGGCTTGGGTCTGCCACACACACTACAATATTCTGTCTTATCTAGATATTGTTGGTCACCGGCACATGACATGTCCACCCAGCTGGACCTGTGCTTCCCACCCATTATCCTAAATGTTTTCCTTCTGTCTGACCCTCTGGCTCTCATCTATCTACTCCACACCCTCCCCTCTTAGAACTCTAATCCTTGATTCCCCCTTAGGGATAGTACTTCGATTAACCCCTAAGATTCCTGGAAATTCCAAGGACCCATTTGCCCTGCATGTTACATGTAGGTCTGGTTACCTACCCACAAGGCAAAAATAAGTGTGCACAGGAGTGTAAGGGGTTTCCCAAGTGTTGGTCAGAGAGCCAGAGGTTGGTGGGGCTAAGGCATGTATCTGCCTTCATATCAAACCTCCTAAAGATCTGTTCTAGATCTTACACTGCATCTTCTCATGCCCATCGCTAACTATATCTTTCTTAGCTTCACATCAGCTTCACATAAACTTCTTGTGGAGACTGGGGATCCCTTCTTTTAGTGAATAACTGTCTCATCCTTGCTCAGCTAATCCCTAGGTAGCGTATTGGGGAACGAAACCTAAACCTTAGGTTTTAACAAGCACAGCCGCTATAGGCCCAGCCGTCACAGTGACACACTATGGCGACGCACTACAGCAACCTACTGTCCCTCGTTGCTAATTCCTCCTAGGGGGCAAGGGGGTATTTCACAGATCTTCTGACCTGCTCTCTACCACAGTACAAGCACAAATAATGGGATCAATACAAGTATTGTTCCCGCTGCTCGAGACAGATATCACTTATCAGGAACCCGTTCACTCCAAAAGTTATGCGCCTGCTGTCTGTGACCTCGCAGCTGCTCTCGATATTATGCTGTATTACAAGGGTTAAGCATTAATCACAGCCTCCCCGTAAGGACGTAGAAGTGATCATGTTCGGCAATCCCTTTCCTTAATTCAGCATAAATACAGCAACAGCTTATCTCAATCACACAACAGTTTGCGACGGCAATGCAGCACTTTAACCTTGTCCTATCCTGGGTTACAGAGTTCTTTGTCTAACAATTAGACTCAGCTTTACAAACATATAGAGAACACAGGTGACGGGAATCTCATTAGATCCGTTCCCCTGAGGCACAGATAGTACGTAAGAAAGGGAAAGTCTTTCTTACCTGGCCAGTTATATCTGCGCGTCCGATGACGGATAAATCACCACATCCCGTCTGTCTGCGTTCTAGTTTGCAAGAGGCTGAGTCCCTGCCAAGGGCGCCAAATGATAAGGTTAAATTTATATGTTGACCTCTCTCTATGGAGAGAAGCCAAAAACCCAGGTAAAGGATGGTTTTTTAATTATATCTAGAGTTGGAATCCTGCAGTATTACCAGCTCGTTACTTATACGTCATGGACACAGATAAGACAATGTATCATGATTATAAGCCTGGAGAAAATGGCCCAAGTTTTATTATGGTAATCACATTTTATAGACAGATAAAATATAGGGTGGTAACAAATGCTAATAAGACATAGATGAGGCGGTGCTAGTGATTTAGATATTCAGTCATGCGCAATGGCATCTATATTAGTATTCATTATTATTATTCAAAAAGGTTAAAACAATACATTCTGTGCAATGATACTTTCCCATTATTCCCACTGTAACAGACAGGCAGCTTTCCTCTGAGAATGGCCTTGAACGCTGATAAACATGTCTCTGAGGGAAATAGTTCTTGAGACAAAACATTCTTTCTAGTGTCATATCAGAAGTTTTCCAAGGTAAGAAATGGTCCAACTATAAGTTAACCCTATCAGGGACTCTCTAATGTGCTGGAGCTTCTGAGCAAGAGGCGTATATATATGTAGTCATACAGGTACGGTGCAGGTAGGTAAAATCGTATCGCTGGCCTTATCACAGTTGTTCCTTCTCCTTTTATCCCCATACCAGTGATTACAGTGCAGTTACATCCAGTGACTCAAAAAAAAAAAAAAATAGGGGGGGCTCTTCTCTGAGTCAATCACAGGTTGATGATTTATCAGATTGGAGATAAACCGTTCTTATTTTTTTCTCCATCTGGCCCAGCCATCCTGAAGATTTCTGCCAGCAACAAATCATCTCTGCAGAATCTGTCAGAGAAACATTTTAGGTTTCTTGGTCCGGCAACAGCAAAAGGCCCTTCCTATGCACCTATGTAGTAGTTAGCCACCCTCTGTGCTTCCATATAGTAGTTAGTTCCCCTATGTGTTCCCGTATAGTGTTGAGCCTTTCCTGTGCCCCAGAGAAGTAGGCCTCCTCTGTGCCCCCATGTAGTATATAAGTCCCTTCTGGGCCCCTATGTAGTAGTTAGACCCCTATGTAGTATATATGTCCTCTTTGCATCCATTTAGTATACAGTTCCCCTTTGTACTCCTATGTTGGATATAGGTCCACTCTGTGCACCCATGTAATATATAGGTCCCCCCTGTGCCGCTATGTCAGGGGTAGGGAAGCTTGGCTTTCCAGCTGTTGCAAAACTACAACTCTCATCATGCCTGTACAGCCAAAGCTAAGGCTGTGGCTCTCCTGGCATGATGGGAGTTGTAGTTTTGCAACAGCTGGAGAGCCAAGGTTCCCTACCCTATGTGGTATTAAAGCTTGACAACAATGTCTCTTGCTGTTCACAAGTCAGCCCATTGTCCGCTGAGGCATGACATCCTGCTTTTCTTGGGTGGCCTTCTAGTCATTGAGGGACATGGTTACAAGCCTCTACACAGCGAACAAGCTGACCCCATAGGTTTTCTATGGGAGTCAGGTCTGAAGAAGGTGGAGGCCACTCCATTTGAAGCCCCCCAGTCCCCAGCAGCCGTTCCATAATAATATCATGAGCTATTGCTACCTCCTGAGAAATGGGAATGGAAGGGAATTCTTCATAAAATCAAATACTAAACCAAAGGGTTAGCGAAAAATGCTCAACGCCAATTGTGAGAGATTCAGATGGCCGAATCTCCAGAATCACTAAAAGTGTCTAGATTTCTCTTTTTCTCAAATAGCTGTTAACTCCTCCCTCCTCTTAAGCGAGATAAGGTAGTCCAAAACGTCTCCTGAAGAGGGAGGCGTAATTGACTTTTTCGGGGAATAGTCTGACCACTTGTAGAAAATGGCACAGAAGTCCCTTTTTAGGGGCCTTCACACACACCAGATTCGCAGCGGATTTCATGCTGCGGATTCACAGTGAAATCCGCTGCGGATCCAGTGTCAGTGCATCCCTATGAGAATACATACTCGCAGCAGGCTTGATATCCCACTGCGTGTATGTAAGTTAACCCCTGGCGGCCGGAGCGTACATCACCTCCTTCCCTCTCCGGCTTGCTTCTGGGGTTCTCGGCATGATGTCCCACTCAGTCAATCAGTGGCTGTAGCGAGGCAGCACACTGATTGGCTGAGAGGGACGACCAGACGCCGGGAACCCTTGGAGGGGGAAAGAAGTGATGTATGCTCTGGCCGCCGGGGCTTAACTTACATACACGCAGTGGGATGTCAATCCCGCTGCGAGTATGTACTCTCATAGGGATGCACTGACACTGGATCCGCAGCGGACTTCGCTGCAAATCTGCAGTATGAAACACAGTGTGTTTGAAGGCACCCTTAAAGCGTTTAAGGGGTCCCCCCCCCCCCCTGCATCCCAGTCCTCATGGTACCAAAAGTCATGTTTTCAGGATTTCCTTAGTATTTTACAGGTGAGATAATTATACTCAGTGCATCAGGTATTATCACAGGTGATCTTTGTATGGGATATCCTTTAAACATGGCCTGTTGGTGTGCCAAGAGGTCTGGAATTGAGAAGCAATGATAGGGTATGTGCTCACTGAGGAATTCTTGCGGATAACATGCTGCGGATTCCGTTGCTCGCCCCCGAACGCTCCTGCTTGACTCTCCATCTGTGCCACAGACTCCAATCTATGCTCGGGCAGATTGCGTCGTCCGCCCAAAGAACTGACATTTTCATTCTTTGGGCGGATGGCGGCACATGCCCAAGCATAGAATGGAGTCTATGGCACACGTGGAGAGTGGCGAAATCCGCAGGATCTTCTTTGCGCAAATTCAGTAGTGTGAATTCACCCATATAGAGTAAATACCGATTTACAAAAATCTGTAATCCCAGGGCAAGACCAGCAAATATGCTCAAGGCTTCCTCTTCCTGTCCCACATCTATAGCAGCAAGGGTCTGGACAGGGAACAGTCTGTGCAGTCGCTCTGGATAGTAATACCAGTGATAGAGAATTTTGTGTACTAGCTGGAATATTGTGCCCCATTTCCCAGAGTCTTCCCCAATACCTGTTCCCACTTGGAAACAAACGCTGGAACAGACTTCTCATCTTTAGTATCCAAACACAGGTCATAAAGGCGCAAAATGGCAGGACCCAAATGTGCCAAGGCCGCGCATAATGGCTCAAAATGAGGGTGCACAGGGAGCCCTAGCTCCAAGTTTCTTTTGTGTCTTTTGTGTCTATTGATATTTTAAACAATATGATACCAACAAAAACGATAGGTCATGGCACAAAAAAATGAGCAGCCAACCATGTAGATGGAAAATAAAAAGCATAATGGCTCTTAGAAGATGAATAGTAACAGTGCATCAAGGTGACCTGAACACCCGTACATCAATGACCTTTGTTCATAAAGGGGTTAATAAATATAAAAAAAGAGGGTCCAAAACTGACCCCTCTGGTACTAATAAAAGTGACCCACTAATATGTAACATTAAAGGGGTAGTGCAGCGTTTAAAAATTAGTCACTAAATAACACACATTACAAAGTTATATAACTTTGGCCGAGCATAATTGTGCTGATGACACGGCAGAGGGGGGCCGTCATGAGGGATGGCTGGAGTGGTCCAGCCGGCCTCCCGAAGATGACGTCATTCGACCAAAGATGGCGGCCGTGGTCGACAGTAAACTGGTGAGTATACTGCACCACACTTCCCTAGGGCTGCATCTAGCTTCTTCAGCCACTGGTATTCAGGCAGAGAGAGGTGACTAGATACGGGAGGGGAGCCGCCCAGATGACTACCTCACGCGCCCAGGGGATTAAACTGCTTTTTTTTTGTTATACAGGTCCTGCTGCATCCGCGACCGGTACGTGCCGCGGCTGCTGCAGGAGCTGTATACAGCGGTTCAGGGAGCCATATCAGCCCGGTTGTACTGGCAAGAATTCCTGTGTTTAGTCTCAAATAAAGCACTTTCTACCTTTTGTCTCAGCCCTTTTTCTCATAGATTGTAAGCGTCTACGAGCAGGGCCCTAATTGCTTATCTTTTAGCACTTTGTTTGTGATTCTGTAATGTCTGATTTATTCAACCACATTGGCTTTCTCCTGTTCCTGACCCTTTTAAGTTATTAATTTATTTGCAAAGTGAAAATGTCAGGTCTGTTGGTTAAAGGGGAACTATCAGCAATCAAACCTGGTGAAATCTCCTTTTTGCGTAGGAGGCGCTGAGGATGATAGTATGTCTCTTACCTTCATCCTTGGCGCCGTTCCCATGCACTTATTCACCGCTTGGAGAACTGCCCCTCCCCCATAGCGCCGATCTGCCCCCTGCCCGCCCCTTCTAATGATTATCAGTGGAGTGGGCTGGATCATTGCTAGGGGGGGCGGGTCAGGGATCCTAACTGTCTTACTGGACCAAGGAGTAAGGTTACGTTCCCACTGAGCAAAACTAGCGGAATTGCCGCTAGCCTCCCGCTCATAATGGGAGTCTATGGGAGGTGCGCGCTCCTGCTCTTTCCGCGCTGAAGAATGAACATGTTCATTCTTCAGCGCGGGGTGAGCAGGAATTCCGCTAGTTTTGCTCAGTGGGAACGGGGCCTAAACGAGTAAGTGCACAGGAACAGTGCAGAGGATAAAGGTAAGAGACATATCTTCATCCTTAGTGCCTTCATAAGACATTACATAGAGGCAAACCTCTCACCCTTTCCAATTTTTACAATTCTTTCTGGATAAACTATCCCCTGCATGTTAACCACCCAGCCATAGATATCATCCAGCTTTTTCTCTGTTATTCCCACTATTTCATATATTTCTTTAGACATCCAGTTAGGCAGTTTTATTGGTCAGCATGAAATTTGGAGGTGTATGGGTTTTCTTTTTTTCAAGCATATTTCTATTAAATCTAGCCCCTCCTTCCTTCTTCGGGTCCTGTGATAAGTTCCAGCTACCTTTCTACACTCACTACACCTTCTATAATGTAGTTGCCTTCACCGGTCCTTAGTTGATACACTTCTCCAACCTCTCAGTCATCTTATGTCCCATGTGACGGATAGGAGAGGTGGATCTGCTGCGCTACCAATTCGTTCGACTTTTGGCCACACCAGGAAGTGGAGTCTAAGTGCCCTTTAGGTCTTTACCCTTCATCCCAGTGTAATGGCTGAAGTAGTGGATCTGCTGGACCGCCACTAGCGATGGTGTAAAACGCACTAGGGAGTGGAGTCTAAAGCCATGAGGCAGGATGGGCTTGCTGCAGCTTGTTTGCGGTGGCAGGGAAGGTGCAGCAGGAGGTAACGTAGGTAGGTTAGCAGCAGGCAAGGAGCTACGTAGACCGAACACTGGCAGGAACACGGACAGGATACACTTTAATAAGTCAGGGATACAGGACACAATACTAGGAAAGCACACAGAGGCTCCAACAAGGGAGCCATAAGAGGGCTGGCTTAAATACATACTGGCTGCACATTGCAGCCAATTAGAGGCACACTGGGCCTTTAAAACTGAGCGAGCTGGTGTGTGCGCGCCCTAGGAGGTAGGGACACACTGGTGGGAAGGAGACAGACAGGGAGAGGTGAGCTCTCCAAACTGAGAGAGAAGCTGAGCCTTGGTAAGCTGGCTGCGGTGTCCGATATACGGGATGCACTGGAGGAGCGGGCATAGAGGCAGCCCGGACTATGGATCGCCGCCACCCAGTTGTCAGTAACAGTACCAGGAATGAGGTAGCGGCATAGTCAAACAGTCACAGAATCAGGGCATGTGGCTTCAGCTGCAGTTCAGGAAGTCCGGGTCAGCAACACACAAGGCGCACAGTACAGGTATAATGTGTAAAGCGTAATGTGAGAGACAGACACAGGTCATGATTAGAGATGAGCGAACTGGGTTCGGGTTCCAGTCGATCCGAACCCGAACGTTAGGTATTTGATTAGCGGTGGCTGCTGAACTTGGATAAAGCTCTAAGGTTGTCTGGAAAACATGGATACAGCCAATGACTATATCCACGTTTTCCACATAGCCTTAGGGCTTTATCCAACTTCAGCAGCCACCGCTAATCAAATGCCGAAAGTTCGGGTTCAGATCAACTCGAGCATGCTCCAGGTTCGCTCATCTCTAGTTATGATACATGGAATAGGAGACACAGGAACACAACTTTGCTTAGGAACGAAAGGAACCAAAAACTCTCAGGAAAGGAGAAACAGGTATTAAACGTGCAGGAGAAACAGGATAGGTGGCCAAGAATAAGGAGAGACACACTTTACATACAGTAGCTTAACATACAGTATACTCCCAAAAAGATGAACCCCTAACGCCAGCTGCCTGGCCCGCACACAGCCCACTGACTTCATTAAAGGGGTTGTCCGGCGAAAAAAAATTATTCACAGAATAACACACATTACAAAGTTATACAACTTTGTAATGTATGTTATGTCTGTGAATGGCCCCCTTCCCCGTGTTTCCCCCCACCCACGCTAGACCCGGAAGTGTGGTGCATTATACTCACCGCATGTCGTGTCGTCCACGGTCTCCGATCGTCAGCAGTGACGTCTTCTTCGGGAGCTTGGCGGATCTTCCCGAGTGCCGGCCACCCTCTGCAGCGTCATCCGAAGCTCAGCCGCGATTGGCTGAGCATAACTGTGCTCAGCCAATCGCGGCTGAGCGGCTGATGAGGCGGCCACGTCATCAGCTGCTCAGCCGCGATTGGCTGAGCACAGTTATGCTCAGCCAATCGCGGCTGAGCTTCGGATGACGCTGCAGAGGGCGGCCGGCACTCGGGAAGATCCGCCAAGCTCCCGAAGAGGACGTCACTGCTGACGATCGGAGACCGTGGTCGGCACGCGACAGGTAATGTATAGCGCACCACACTTCCGGGTACACGGGTGGGGGTGGTGGGACACGGGGAAGGGGGCCATTCACAGACATAACATACATTACAAAGTTGTATAACTTTGTAATGTGTGTTATTCTGTGAATAATTTTTTTTCGCCGGACAACCCCTTTAACTAGAGAGGACCTAAAGAGGAAGTCCTGTGAAATGAAAGTAGAAATCAGAAAGGCAGGGGGTGCAGGAAAATAATAAACAATAGTAAACGTATCCGTCCCTTTGCCTCTGTAGCGCCACTCCTGGATTCTGCTGGCAGCCTTGGGCTGCAACGCCACGGCCGGACTGAGCATTTGCTAGGTTAGCCAGTCAGTGACTGGGGGGGGGGGCAGTCACTCTCAGTGGGCTGCGCTACCGGGCACTAGGACGGATAAGTTTGCTTTGTTTATTATTCCCCAGCCCCCAACAACCCCACTCGCCTTTTTTTTTTTTCATTTATATTTTTAATACCCTCTCTTTTCCCATTACAAAACAAACAGATTTCGCACCAGCACATGCGTAAATGCTTGAACTATAAAATTATCAATTTCCGCACTGTAAACAGCGTAAGCGGAATAAAAGAAAGTCCAAATTTGCAGATTTTTGGTCACACCACTTCCCAGAACAATTGTTTATAAAAAGTGAACAAAAGGTGGTACCGAAATAAAAAGTCAGTATCAGTACCGAACTCAAAATTCTGGTGACATCACTACTCTTAAATAGGTTATCTGGGTAACGAAAACAATATTCTGAACAATCCCTCTTCCCAATACCACCCTACGTCTAATACACATGTAACCTATCTTGTACCCATTCCCTGTTTTTTTTTCCTTAGGCTAGGTTCACACTGCGTTTTCAGCATCCGTTTAACGCATCCGTTTTTTGCAAAAAACGCATGAAAAACGGATTGCAAAAAACGGATTCATTTCTGTGCATCCGTTTTTCCATTGACTTCCATTATATAAAAAAACGGATCCGTTTTTTTTGACGGACCAAAAAACGTTGCTGACCCTATTTTTCTGGACGTTAAAAAAAACGGATCCGTTAAACGGATGCTGAAAACGCAGTGTGAACCTAGCCTTATCTGGCCGTCTAAATTCATCTTCTCTATGTCCACTCTGACTACACTCAGCTCCCTCTTCCCCCCTCCCTTTGTAGACACAGGACATGTGATCTCCTTTCTGGGGGGCTGGGTTAGCTCTCTATTGATTTTGTAACCCGACTCCCAAGAGACATTATCTGCATCATCTCCATGCACCTGTGCTGCTTCCATAGACTTACATGTGTCCCTGAGCCTAGGTTTCTGTAATATGAAAAGTTATAGTTCTACCTCTGCTTGCTGTCGGTGAATGCCTTTGTGTCACAGCTCTGTATAGTGTAAGAGTGTTGGATGTTCTTAGAGTCTGGATGGAACTAGAATGTTGTCATTCACAGTCAGCAAGCAGAGATCTAAACTTACACTATACCCCCACCCCCTGGTAGACAGATGCCTGTTATGCAGGACATCGCTACACCATGCGCGCGTCAGCTCTGCTACATCATCAGCTAGTATGGAATACATGCTGCGGTGATGTGATGTAAAATTACTGAAAAGAAAAACAGTCCTGTGTTTACTATGCAATGACAGCAGTGGGCAAGAAAGCCACTGGGGGGCTGGTAATCAAATCGACCAATCAGGAAGATGCATGATGGGAAATGTAGTTTCCTGGCTGGCGCCATCTTGGATATAGGTCGGCTTTTAGAAAAACATAGAAATACTTGTAACTCGGGAATGGCAGCAGCTAGAAAGACAGAAGACGGCTCAAAATACTCAAGGGGACTTGGTGAGTAAGACCAGCTAGCATTTCATTTTTTTTTAGCTCTTAGGTGGATAATTCCTTTAAATGACTTAGTATGGACATCCATTAGGCTTTCCATGGTGTGCACAGGAGATAGTAGACCTTGGATGACCTTGGTTTGCCCTTCATTACTATCTATTTAACCAGGTCTGCCTCTAGGTCTTTTATGTGTATCTTGCTCTTACTAAAAGCTGCTTTACCCTAAACAATAGTTATTACAACAATGAAAATACACATACATCTAATGTCCATGTTTGCACGAACAGAAAGTCCAATGACTTGACAGGAAACCCCCGTAATCTCCTCTGATACTATCACTTTCCATTGTTTTCCCTTTGTTGTACATTGTTTGTAGTCAATAAAGTTTAACGTCGAAAAAAAAAACACAAAGCGGAATTACCTAGCCCCGCCCTAGTGCGCATTGACGTAACAGAAGGCGGAGCTTCCCTCGTTACCGTGCGCCTGTGTGTGTGTGGAGGGGCACGCACACGCGCGAAGGCTGCTGGGTTCTGATCTCACGGAGGCCGCGTAATTGACCGAGCGCTGCGTCACTCTGGTGACGTCACGGCACGACACCATATTCCCCGCCTTGCAGCTGACGCCCGTAGCTAGAGGGTGAACACAACAATAACAACGTGTCTCTATTATCAGACGGGGCCCGGGGCTCCTCCTGTGTCTGGGCATAGCGGCCGTGTCACCGGCTCTGGCTGAGGTGAGTGCGACGCTTTCTTCTTTGTGCTGCAGGTAACCGCGGGCCGTGTGGGCTGTCACCTTCCCGGACTGAAGGTTATCGTGTGGGGACGGGACGGGGCCCGAGCTATACATAACATGGAGCTTCCCGGGGCTTCTGTGAGGTACAGCGCCATACATAGGGGTCATGTGATCTGGGCCAAAACAATAGCACCTCAACGGGGGAGGGAACCTTGGCTCTCCAGCTGTACCAGAACTACAACTCCCATCATGCCTGGATAGCTAAAGCTTTGGCTGTCCAGGCATGATGGGAGTTGTAGTTCCCCACCCCTGATATATAACCTCAGTGTATGAAGAGCCCAGACATATTCCACCTCCATTGATTTCAATGGGATGTCTTCAACCACGTTCACACAGTACATTTTCTGGTGCTGATTGGAATTCTGCCGGAAGAAGAAATGGGAATGTTTTTGTTTTGTTTTTTTCCTGCACGTTCTAGAAACTTTGCAGGTATCCACTTAGGCCCCTATTACACTGAATGATAATCGGCCCTATTTATGTAATAAACAGAACAATCATCGGCTGATCGTTGATATAGGTTTGGACCTATAATTGTCGGCCATCGACCACGCATCGCTACGTGTAATAGCTGTGCGCGGCTGGCGATTTGCAAAGTGTTTAGACTCTTTGGGGTGGGGGGGGCGAGAGACCCTACACACAGGAAGTGCCGTGTTTTCCATAACTAAAAAATAATATAATGTGAATTGTAAACTTCCTTTATATCACTGCTGATTTAGATTTTGAAAGTTATGTAGTGATTAGGGATGGTCCGAACCTGCCGAGTAGTGATGTCACAGGGTTAGCCTGAAGCTGGTGCAGCAGCAGAAGGGTGGGGATAGGGTTTTCGTTTTCCATTCCCCTTGGTAAGTGATAAATATGGGAAGCAGGCGGTACGTATGAGACCTAGGCTTTATGGGCACCTCCTAAGAACAGAGTTCGGCAGACAGATCAGCCTGTTGGAGAATGGAGATAAGGAGAATGGTCACAGATGGGGATGGTCCGAACCTGCCGATGTTCCGGTGCGTACGAGCCTGAACTCTCTGCAATGATTCCCGCTGTCTTCCACCTCCGTGCAGCGGGTGGATACAGCCGGAGGACCGCCTGGAAAACTGGGATACAGCCTATGGCTATGGCTGTATCCCAGTTTTCCAGGCGGTCCTCCAGCTGTATCCACCTGCTGCACGGAGCGAGAGTTCAGGTTTGTACGAACCGTAACATCGGCAGGTTCTGACCATCCCTAGTCACAGGTTTTTCCCCTCCACACTGTGAGTGTACATGTGTATTGGGTTCAGGTGGAATAGGTGAATCTCGTATGTTCATGTCATCTGCTCTGATGTTTCTCTTCAACGCACTCCTCCGATTTGAGATGGCTGGTTTGCCGGGGCAGCTGTGCAACTTTTGGTAGGTTTCCTGCACTGGGCTTATTCTAAGTAAGGTTGTGTTTACACGGTTTCAACAAGGTTGTTTTCTCTTTAAAAAACAAAAAAACAAAAAAAACAACTTCAATGGGAGTTGGAGAAAAGTGTGAAATCCCCCCCCCGATACATAGATCGTGGTTCAGAGAAGGTTGCGGCACCACCCACGGGAAGGGTTTTTTGCCATTGTGCACATACCCTAATAGCTGAGGTAAAATACTCTCATTTTTAGGAGGGATGTTATATAACTTTGTGATGAGGATTAGAGTAGTTGTTCTGTATACTCCATCCATCACTGTGCTGTCTATTGGAGATGAGCAAATTTTCAGGACTAACGAAGCAAATCGGTTTGTTACACTCGGCTGTTGGCTTGTCAGGCTGCTGCCCCTGAACTCTGCTCCTGCTGCTTGGATAAACTGCATCCAGTTCTTGCAAAAGTTTCCCAGGACTGGATGCAGCTTTCGCCAGGCACGCACAGTTCAAGAGCAGCAGCCTGACACGCGGACGGCCGAGCGTAACAAACTCATTTGCTTTGTTAGTCCTGCAAATTCTCTCATCTCCTCTGTCTATATCATTAGAGAGTGGTTTTTTTTTTCCCCTACAATCTTTTTGACTGTGGCAAAAATAAGAGACAAAACTGCAAAAATCTCCCCTGAGCAGCTTCCCCCTCTTTACAGGTACAGGTTCTCACCTTCTTCAGGACAGCAGATCTCCTCACAGATAACGGCAGGTGACAAGTAGAGATCATTTGTCAGTGACTGAATAAAACCAGAACAGTGCGGCCGTATTTCCTTGTTATTTTTTCACTTTTGTCACATTTTTCCTAATCTATACATAACTGCTACAATTTTCTAGTTTCTATGATTGTTGCAACAATAATGAATTGTGTAAGTACAATGGCGGCCCGAGGTGTTACCGCTCCACTGACACATATTGTATCAATACAATGCTACATTTGCAACCCAAAAAGTTATGAGTTACCCTGGTCATACACAGTCATTTTGTTAAAGGGAAACTATCTAAAGGTTAAAAGCCTCCAACCTGCTGATATGTCCCTGTAGAGCGCGGGGCACCGAGGATGAAGGTTTCTTACCTGATCAGTCGTATACTTGGATTAGATGAGTGTACAGAGAGATGACAGTCTGCTGAAAAGCTGTCATTTGATCGATGGCTGTCTAAATTAAGAATGTGTACATATGGAGAGAGATAATAAAAAAATAAACTCCTCCAGACTAGTAGCTATTCTCCCTGAAAACAAAGGAACGGACATGTTGAAATCCATTATACACATTGGGGGAGATTTATCAAACATGGAGTAAAGTGAAACTGGCTCAGTTGCCCCTAGCAACAAATCAGATTCCACCTTTCATTCCTCACAGACTCTTTGGAAAATGAAAGGTGGAATCTGATTGGTTGCTAGGGGCAACTGAGCCAGTTTCACTGTACGCCATGTTTGAGAAATCTCCCCTCATTAGGTAAAAACAATCTGAGACTGGTGACCATATTTAAATTCACAGGCCAACATCCTTCGTGTATAGGATGGGGCCTTGTAAGCCAGGTAAAAGCAGTAGAATGCCCCGCCACGGACTCCGTTCAGAATCCCGTGTCAATGCGATGCCTTTGCTCTCCACTCAATTGTTTGAGCTAAGAGCGGACGTGTGCAAGGCATCGCATTGGGATTCTGAACGGAGTCTGTGGTGGGGCTCCACACAGAATTCTGCCTGTTTTACTCATTATGAACAGCCCCTAATAGGGTCCTTACTGGTATTCACTTGTGTGCAGTAAGTGGCAAATCAGCAGCACTATAGGACCAATAAGATTTTCGGGGATTTAGCTTTTTTTTTCTTCTTTTTTTTTTTTTTGGGGGGGGGGGGGACAAGTTCATTGCTACGGTTTTAGGGTAGGCTTAAGTGTTGTGCTTTCTGGTTGGGTGCTGTGTAGTAGTTGCTAGTAACAAATGCATTTCTTATAGTACATCAATTATAGTAAATCAATTAAAGCTTCTGAAATTCACCCTAAAATATGTTTTGTTCCCTGCAGTATATCCTTTCCTGTACCAAAGAAATGGTGATGGAGAAGCCAAGTCCCCTGCTTGTAGGGCGGGAGTTTGTCAGGCAGTACTACACCCTTCTAAATAAAGCACCAGACTTTTTGCACAGGTAGAGTATTTAATTCCATCTCAGTATTTCTTGGTTGACATAGAGGATTGTTGAATGGCAGTGTCTCAGTGTGATAGATACTGTAAGGAAACGTCAGCTAATTGTAAGACTACAATCTCCTTGATGCTTGGACAGCCAAAGCTACAGCTTTAGCTGTCCAACCATGATGGGAATTTTAGTTTTTGACACCCCTGATATTTATCGCTTACCTCATCTTCTTATTGTCATATCCTGTTCTCCGATAGGGTAAAATAATCGCTTTACCTTAAAGGGGTAAAATAACACTTAAAGTGGTACTGCAACACAAAGATATTTTTCTTTCAAATCAACTGATGTCAGAAAATTATATAGATCAGCTGGTCAGCTACTTTTGCTTTATAACATAATGTTGTGGGGTCACATCACGTGTAGTAAGACAGGTTCCCTTTAATTTATTTATTACCCCCTCCCAATACAAATCCATGTTAGAAAACATCTTTTAAATGTACGACTTACACTTGTTTTCAAACAGGTTTTATGGAAGGAATTCATCTTATGTGCATGGAGGGTTGGATGCCAGTGGAAAACCCCAAGAAGCAGTCTATGGGCAGGCGGTAGGTCTAGTAATAATGCTAAGCCATCAGCACTTTGCTATCAGCGTTGTATTGACCTTGTTTTTTATGTTTTATCCCTTTGGCCTTTTTCTTACAAGACATCATGTACATTCACGCTTTGTGGTAAACAGTTATGAAAGAAGTTGTTTTCACTATATTGAATAAAAATCATTAGATAACTTACATAGAAGTCTACAGATTGTTTTCCGATACTACAATAAGGTTTCTGGCACAAAGCAAATCTTTAAACTGCTGTTGACTAGGGAGACTAGATAAACATGAACACAACTCTTCCTAAAGGGGTTAAGCAGTACTACAAAAACATGGCCACTTTTCCCCCTCTCTTGTGTCCAAATTGGGTGGGGTTTCAAACTCAGTTCCATTGAAGTAAATGGAGCTTAATTGCAAACAACACCTGAACTGGAGACAAGGGAGGAGGAAAAGTGGCCATGTTTTTGTAGCGCTGGAAAACCCCTTTAACCCCTTAACGACATCGGGCGTAAACTTACGCCCTCGCGCCCTGGTACTTAGCGCATCAGGGCGTAAATTTACGCCCGATGTTTCCCCGATCGCTGCGTGTTCACACACAGCGGTCGGGGAAGATGGCCTGCTATAAATCATAGCAGGCCATCATAGCTTCACGGCACGGGGGGTGGTTAACACCCCCCGTGCTTACGATCGCCGCTATTGGCTAATCAATTCAGATCAGCCAATAGTGGCGATCGGAACCTTTCCGGGTCATCGGTGACCCGATGACCCGGAAAAAAATGGCGGTCGGTGCTGTCCGAGGACGGCGCCGACCGCCATTACTGTAAAAAGTAATGTTGATCGCCGTGCCACCGGCCCGATCGCCGTGAACGGCCGGCCGGCCGTTCACGGCGATCGGGCCGGTGGCACGGCGATCAGAGTCCCACAAAATAATAAATACCTGCCCTGGACCCCTCAGCTAGGTAGCGGAGGGGTCCTGAGCAGGTATTTGTACATTACTCACCTGTCCCGGGCTCCTGATCGGCGTCTTCCGGGTTCGCGGCGTCCTCCGTCATTACGTTCGGTCTTCGGGTCTTTCCGGCGGTCCCCGTCGTCTTCTCTCGGCTATTTTCGGCTCCAGCCTCGTCAATTTCCGGATTTTGCGCTCTGCTGCCCCCTAGCGGCTGATATGTGTAATACACTTATCAGCAGCTACAGGGATATTCAGAATATAGAAAAATTTATTTTTTTTTTTTCCAAATTATTTTTTTTCTATTTTCCGCACCCTATCGCCGCTGAGTGTTGATCAGCATCGCACGAAAGTGCGCTGCTAATCAGCAACTCCTCCTTTTTGGCGTAGGGTGTTTTTTTTCTGTAATCTACTGCCACGGTCTGCTTATAAGTGTCGCGCATAAGTGCGGCATTTATCAGCAACGCCTTTGTTGGCGTAGGTTTTTTTTTATACTTACTGTAAAAAAAACACGTAAAAAACACTACATTACATTGAATAAAGTTTGACACTACACCACTACATACCCCATATACTAGTCCCCATATAAAGATGGCCCCCAGGGTGTTTTCGGTATCGGACGCATACGCTATTGTTGCCTCCGACACCGAAACAGCCAGTGAGGATGAATGGGGGGATCCTTCTTTCCTCCATTCATCCTCATCATCCAGTGACGTGTCTGGGGGTAGCGTAGCGTACGCTGCCCCCCAGACACGTCTTTTCCGCCAGTACCGTCCCAATAAGAGATGGCGGTATGGAGTGAAATTCTACTAACTCTGTGAGAGTACCTCAGGGTACACTTACAGATTTGGGGTACGTGCACACTGCGGAATGGCGAAGGATAACCCTTTGTGCATTCCGCAGCTGGCACCCGCCGGCGGACTGATGCGGGCGCGCGTCTCCACCCGTGTCAAAGACTCCATGTTATGCATGGGCGGATTCCGTCGTCCGTCCAAAGAATGAACACGTTGGACGGAGAGCGGAATCCGCCCGTGCATAGAATGGAGTCTATGACACGGACGGAGACGCGCGCCTGCATCACTCCGCCGGCAGGTGCCAACTGTGGAATGCACGAAGGGTTATCTGTCGCGATTCCGCAGTGTGCACATACCCTTAGAGTGTATGAAGGAAGGGACACTCGAATCCAGCCCCAGATGCCCCCCTCCCCCCCCCCCCCCCCCCCCCATCCTCGGAGTTAGTGGGAAGGTCGTCCGGGAACTGATCTTCCCACTGCTGGATAAAGGTCACCACCTGTACGGGGATAACTTTTATACCAGCGCCCCCTCTTCCGGTCCCTCGCTGCCCTGTAGCTTGCGGCACGATCCGAACATATCAGAAGTAGTAATAGCGCCCTAATATTTAGCAGCCATGGAGCGGACCCAGCGCTTCTGGATATGTGGGACCCCGTATCGCACCAGGACAACATTTTCCAGGTGACGTCCCCCACACTGGAGAAAGGGAGACCCCAGAAGAAGTGCAGAGTGTGGGGTAACAGGGGGATCAGGAAGGACAACATTTACCAGTGTGCCACCTGTCCTGATCCCCCGGCCTCTGCATACCGGATCGCTCCAAGGCGCACCACACGTCACTGGAGTTCTACATTATCTAAATTCTGTCCCTTATTCCTATTTCAGGGGTCACGTTGATCCGGGGATTATTCTGATCGCCATTATGGAGTCGGGGAGGAATTTTTCCCCTGTGATGAGGCTACTGTCGTCTGCCTTACGAGGGTTTTTGCCTTCCTCTAGATCAACACAGGTTGAATTTGATGGACACCTGTCATTTCCAACCTTATAAACTAATAATTGGCCTAATACCCCCAAATAAATTAGAATTGTCCCTTTTCCCCAGCTAAATAGGTATGGCCGCCATTCCCATTAGAGGATGCCATGATGCAATTACAAAGCCTCTGTGCTGCCAGGACAGTAGAAACCCCCCACAAGTGACCCCATTCTGGAAACTACACCCCATAAGGAATCTAACAAGGGGGGCAGCGGGGATATGGCCCCCTGGTGACGGCCACATTTGGGACGTGAAAATGAAAAAAATGGTATTTTTTATTTTCTCGGCACATGTTTTACGTAAGTGCCTGTCACCAGTGGGGTCCATATGCTCACTGCACCCCTTGTTAGATTCCTTATGGGGTGTAGTTTCCAGAATGGGGTCACTTGTCGGGGGTTTCTACTGACCTGGCAGCACAGGAGCTTTGTAATTGCGACATGGCCTCCATCCTCCATTCCAGCCTCTAAATGGCGCTCTGTCCCTTTGGTGGCTTGCCCTGTGCCCATATGGCACATTATGTCCACATGTGGGGTATTTTCGTACTCAGGGGACACTACCCTACACGTTTTGTGTTCATTTTCTTTTTTAACCCCTTGTGGAAATGGAAAAAATCAAGGCTAGACCAACATTTAGTGTAATTTTTGTAAAATTTTTACTCTAAATCATTAATCTTGTCATGATTTTTTCATTTTCACAAGGGGCTAAAAGATAAAAAAAAACACTAAATGTGTAGAGCAATTTCCCCTGAGTACGGAAATACCCCACATGTGGACATAAAGCGCCATGCGGTTGCAGGGTAAGCCTCCGAAGGGAAGGAGCGCCATTTGGTTTTTGAAGGCTGGATTTGGATGGAATGGATTTTAAGGGGCCATGTTGCATTCAAAAGGCCTCTGTGTTGCCAAGACAGTTGAACCCCCCCACAAGTGACCCCATTATGGAAACTACACCCCTCAAGGAATGTAACAAGGGGTGTAGTGAGCATATGGACCCCACTGGTGACGGGCACAAATGTGGAACAATGTGGCGTGAAAATGAAATATTACATTTTTTACACTATAATGTTGGTTTAGCCTTGAATTTATCATTTTCACAAGGGGTTAAAAGAGAAAAAAACACACAATATGTGTAGAGCAATTTCCCCCGAGTCCGTAAATACCCCACATGTGGACATAAAGCGCCATGTGGGCGCAGGGCAAGCCTCCGAAGGGAAGGAGCGCCATTTGGATTTTGGAGGTTGGATTTGGCTAGAATGGATGATGAACGCCATGTCGCATTTACAGAGCCCTCGTGCTGCCAAAACACTGGAAACCCCCCACAAGTGACCCCATTCTGGAAACTACACCCCTCAGGGAATCTAACAAGGGGTGCAGTGAGGATATGAACCCCTTGATGACGGGCACATTTGTGCCATGAAAGTGAAAAAATGAAATTTTTCCCTTTCACGTCACATTGTTCCACATTTGTGCCCGTCACCAGTGGGGTCCATATGCTCACTGAACCCCTTGTTAGATTCCTTGAGGGGTGTAGTTTCCAGAATGGAATCACTTGTGGGGGGTTTCCAGTGTCTTGGCAGCACGAGGGCTCTGTAAATGCGACATGGCCCTTGAAATCCTTTCCAGTGAAATTCAGCTTCCAAAAGCCAATTGGTGCTCCTTCCCTTTGGAGGCTCGTCCTGCGCCCCCTTGGCACTTTATCGCCACATGTGGGGTATTTCCGTACTCGGGAGAAACTGCGCTACACATTTTGTGTCTTTTTTTTCCTCTTATCCCTTTAAGAAAATGAAAAATTGAAGGCTAGAACAACGGTTTAGTGTAAAAAATAAATTTTTCTTTTTTCACGCCATATTGTTCGGAAAATCTGTGAAGCACCTGTGGGGTCCAAATGCTCACCGCACCTCTTGTTACATTCCTTGAGGGGTCTAGTTTTCTAAATGGTGTCCCTTTAGGGGTGTTTTTTAGGTTTTGGCACCCCAGAGCCTCTGCCAACCTGAAGTGGTACAGTCAGAAATGACCAAATATAACGGAGGCGTTGAAATTCACTAGGCGCTCCTTTGTATCTGAGGCTTGTGGTTGCGTCAAATAGCGCAATAGGGCCACATATGGGGTATTTCTGTAAACTGCAGAAACGGGGCAATAATTATTAGGGTGCATTTCTCTGGTAATAGGTTTATAATTATGAAAAATATTGGATTACAATAAAATCTCTGCACAGAAAATTAAAATTTTCAAATTTCTTACACACTTAGCTTTTATTTCTGTGACTCCCCTAAAGGGTTAAAACACTTTCTGGATATGCTTTTGCAGAGTGTGGGGGGTGCAGTTTCTGAAATGGGGTGCTTTGTGGGGCTTTCTAACATACAGGCCCCTCAAATACACTTTGAACCTGAACAGGTCCCTAAAAATATCTGATTTTGAAATTTTACTGAAAATTTGGAAATTTGCTGCTAATGTTTTAAGCTTCCTATTGTCTAAAAAAAATTAAAGATCGTTTAATAAATGCCGCCAACATAAAGTAGACATGTTGCTAATGCTATTTAATATATAATTTATGTGGTATAACCACTTTCTGTATACGCAAAAAAGTTTCAAAGTTGGAAAAATGCAGTTTTTCACATTTTTTTCACATTATTTGGGTTTTTTTCATAAAGATTTGTTATGATTATCGACTCCAATTTACCAGAAATGTAAAGTACAATATGTCACGAGAAAACAATCTCAGAATCAGCCGGATAGGTAAAAGCATCCCGAAGTTATTAATGAATAAAGTGACACTGGTCATATTCATAAAATTTGTCTCTGTCATTAAGGCCATTTCAGGCTCTGTCCTTAAGGGGTTAAAGAGGTTATCCAGCGCTACAAAAACATGGCAACTTTTTTCCAGAGACAGCATCACTTCTATCTGCAGCTTGGGTGGGGTTTTGCTGCTCAGTTCCAGTCAGTCAATGGAGCTTAATTGCAAACCGCACCTGAAGAAAAGTCGTGTTGTCTCTGAAAGAAAGTGGCCATGTTTTTGGAGCGCTAGATAACTCCTTTAATAATGGAGCTGGTC